>NW_026117294.1:0-38116 GCF_001640805.2 Lates calcarifer | reverse complement strand
TTTTCTTGCCTCACCACGTTTTTTCTCCAAATTAAAAGAAGGATGAGTTTTTTTCTCCATGTTCCAACCATCTGGCCCGAGACCTTATGAATGCTCCCTTTGCTTTTGTCTGGAAAAAAGGTCTAATTTTTTAATTTTTTAAAATGAGTGCAAACGCACTTTATCTTCATTACTTGGAACAGGTATATTTAATAAATCATTCAACTCTTTTAAATTATTAGCATAAGCCTTATTTTGATCTCTTAATTGCTGCCTTTCCAAAACGTATTGAAAACTTTGACATTCAAATTTGAGTAGCTCCCATTTTAGCGTAGGTGTAATTTCAGACATTGAGTTGAATTTAGCGATAATTTGTTTAATACCCAAACAATAAGCTGATTGTTGTAGAAAGGAAGAGTTTAACTTCCAGTATCCCGGTTTGTTGCGGTGAGCAGAAATTAAATTTGATAAAGAAATATCTATTCCAGCATGATCAGTTAAGGGAGCAGCAGTAATATTACATGTTCGACCCAGGGAGCCAAATTATCAGAGATAAGCCACAAGTCTATACGAGACTTTTGTGATAGGTCTGCTTTAAACCAGGTAAAGAGGTTTGTTTCCAGAGGGTGTAAAGTTGTCATAGCGTCTAATAATGAGAGTCTACCACAGAAATCAGATATAACAGGGTTAAAATTATCTTGATTACCTCTTGCAGGGTATCTATCGGTACATAAGTTTGGAGCCTCATTAAAGTCACCGCCAACAATCACAGATGCTGAGGGAAATTTGTTCATTTCTTGGAGAATTTTGTCAGACAAAAGTTAAGGAGTGTGATGTTAGAATTCCTAGCATTAAAGCCATAAACATTTACCAAAATAAATATATTATCTCCACATTGAGTTACTAGCAGAATCCATCTGAAACCTCTGTATATATGATCTCACCATTAAATTTAGGATGGAGTAAAACTAAAACACCTCCTGAGAAATTAGTACCATGAGAAAAATAACTTTCCTTCCCCACTGATTGCGCCAAAATGCTTCATCTTTTGAAGTGGAATGAGTTTCCTGAAAAAAATAGACATCCTTATTTTGATGACCACAAAAATAAAAATAAAGCTTTTCTTTTAGTTAAATCTCGTACTCCCCGTACATTAGAGAAAAACATGACAAATGAATATCAAACATGTGTACACAAAACACAGAATAACAAAACTACTTGAACAGTAGTAGTAGTAGTAGTTACGGAATGCAAAAAGTTGAGAAATGTTCAAAACTTGAATTCACAAACAAAACTTTACATTGAGTGAGCCTATTAGAAACTGACCCATGTAACCAAGTATCCCAACAAGTTCAGGACAGGAGCTATCCTCTCAGCTGCCAAAGGCTACATCAAAATCAATTTTCCACAATTGGATGAGTCTACCTACTCAGGACAATACTTCATGTCAAGTCCTCGGCAGATATCTTCTTACCAGCAATGATAGCAAAAGGGCCGCTGAAGCCTGCCCTCTTGTTCTGCCTCCTCGCCTCCTCTACCAGCGGCCACAGCTTCGCTCTTGCATCCCCTCACCTGCTGAGTTAAGTCCTCCGAAATCTTCACGTTCTTCTCCTTGAGGACCTGAGAGGTTTTAGCGTCCGCCCAGACTTGGTCACGGTGTGCCCGGTGTGAGAAGCGAACTATAATGCGGCGTGGTGGATGCTGATTTTCCTTTCTTCGGTCGTGGTCCCAGTCTGTGGGCGATATCCACCGTTTTTTGAAGAGAGTTGGCGAGCCCTGGTGAGACTCGAGAAAAGATATCAATCACCGTCATTTTCACGTTTTCGCCTTCAGGTTCGGGGATCCCGGAGATCTTTAAGTTCCAGCGTGGAGTACGCATCCATGTCGTTCACTCTGTCCATCAGCTTCTTATTTTCAGCGGTCAGGGTTTTAATCTGGAGCTCCAGGGGGATCCACTCTGGATGCCAGCTCTTCCTACATTCTCTGCTGCGTGAACTGAGGAGAACAGTGTCTGAATACTCTTGACATTATTCTCAATGGACTTCTCTATGGATTCCAGCTTCTCCCTGAAACTGAGCTGCGTCTCAATGAGCTTGTTAATAGCCGCCAGCAGGACAGCGTTGGAGGGCTCCGGCTCACAGCGGGGTGATTTTTTCTGTGGGCTCGCGCTTGGAGAGTCATCAATATCCGCAAGTTGATGTTTGGCATATGAATGGCACCGTTTTAAACTCTCCGCCGACACATCCATTGTCATTTCCATACCCTCTCCTGTAGTCGACATATCAGCAGAACCAGTTGTTTGGTAGTTTGGCGGTTGGAGTTGGTCTCCGGATGGATGGAGTGTCAGACTAGCAAGCAGAATGCTAACTTCGTTAGCTAGTTACGGAGGGAGTCAACAGAAAAAGTGACGAAAAACATATTTTCCGTTAAGGCAAGCAAATTCAAAGCTTTGAACGAGAAAAAGCTTCAACAGCACAAGACAAAACGTCTTACAGTGGCGCCATCTTGCGCGCGACCTTCCTATCAGAGTTTTTTTATTTTTTATTATCATAATAAAGACACTAACAAACAAACATGACATCATCCAAACATACAGGGAGACACAAGGAGTATATAATAAATTATCACACAAAAAGCAAAGGGAGAAGAAGAAGAAATAATAATAATAATAATAATTACCTATTCATATGAGGTATAATACTTTCCAAAGTTTAATAAGAGTCCAAAAGATTTGCATTCCATATAAAACAAAGATACATTTGGCTTGGCCTGGAGCCTTCTATCAGAGTTGCTCGCCTACCGCATACACTTTAGTTTACTTCCGCGTTATGGGGCCCACTGAATATGCGCAGTAGTGCTACTCCCATCATGCCTACGAGGTTACAAGAACAAGCAAACCACATCCCAGCCCTGGCGCGGCTCATTCTTGAGTGCTATGCTAGTGGACTTCATGGGTGTATATAAAACTTCAACGGGATTAGCCTGACTTTAAACCATGGGTGTTTTTGTGCATATGACAACAGCAACCAACAGTGAAGATAATGATCCATAAAGTAAGATATTATTAAATAATGAAATTGTCAATATCGTGGTTAATTCATGTTGAGCAGCATTTTTTTTATATGAGAGTGATTCTGTATACAGGCCGGTCAAGTTATTACTACGATTTTACAAATAATTTTTAACCTTTTATATTAAAAGGCATATTCATATGTGCAGTGCTAATTAATTTCCGTGTGTTATTATTATTGAAACTTCTATTGTTTCACTGTTCTCCACAGTTAAAAATCAGGATAAATAAATTAAAATTTATTTATTTATTATTTTAAAACATTATTAAATTGCAAACTGTATATATATTGTAAAAAATAAACACAAGTGCAAATATCTGAAGGTGAAGCTCTTTGGACATGGACATATAATTTGTAATAGCCAAGCTAATGAGCCTGCTGCTGTAACATGTATGTATATTGTAGTTACAGCTGTTTCGCGCTCGCTGATAGTAGGTTTGAAGGATCTGAAATATGCTTTTTTATTCGATTTAATTAACTGTCTCAGGTTAACAGTCCTCTACTGGAGGAGAAGATGATCGGCATCTCCAGTAACTTCAGGCAGGTCCCGCTTCATCACCGTGACCAGCTCCATCTGAGATCTTCACCATGAGGAGGATTTACCACACATGTCCTGTGCACAGGACATTCAGTGACTGCAGTGGAGAACTGGATCAGCAGCTCTTGTGGCAGGCCACACTTCCTCAGTTGCTCAGAAAGTACAACCTCTGCTGGCCCTTTTAAGGATGGAGTTGATGTTAGCCTCCCACCTCAGGTTTTGGGAAATGCAAGTTCCCACAAACTTGGAGGTTTCCACAGTTGATACAGGGCTGCTGGATATTGTGAGGGGAAGCATTGCAGAGGGGTGTCTCCTGGGGTCCACTATCATCTCCACTGTCTTGAGCGTGTCTAGCTCCAGGTTGTTCAGACTGCACCAGAGCACCCACTGATATGCAGACTCAATACAGTCCTGTGTCATCTGCAAACTTCAGATCACCTCTGTGCCCTGCTCCTGGCAGCATACAGGCCACTGCTCAAATGCTCCAAGCCAACACAGAGGACCATCAGAGTTTGGTCACAGGAGCCACAGCAGCCCTGCAGGACTGCTTTGAGAGCACAAACAGGATCATGTTCAGGGAAGGAGCCACTTATGACCAGCACACCTGCCTGGAAGAGTACAGACTCTGTGATTGGGTACATAGAGGAGTGCATTGAGGATGTCATTGTAGTAAAGACTGTAGCCACTGAGACTGTGCCAATCAGAAGCCACGAATGACATCAGAGATACATGCCCTGCTTAAGGCAAGGAACGCTGCCTTCCGCTTAGGTGATGCAGAGCTTCTCAGATCAGCCAGGGCTAAGCTTTCCACGGCCATCATGAAAGCGACAAGCAAGTCTGTGCATAAGATTCACAACCACTTTCTGCGATACTAAGGACCCCAGATGCATTTGGCAGGGCATGTAGGCCCTTCCAGACAACAAGGTTACACCACAGCAGGCCAACAGCAGTGATGCTCTTTCTCCCTGACATGCTGAATGACTTCTATGTGTGGTTTAGAGCTCAGGACAACACACAGGCATACAAGTCCACACTTATCCAGAGTTGACCCACATAACACTGCAGGTCCAGACAGCATACCAGGAGAGTGCTCAGAGACTCCGCCAACCAGCTGGCAGATGTCTTCACAAACATGTGTAACATCTCCCTGAGCCAGGCTGTGGTCCCTGTGGGCTTCAGAAAGATCACCATCAACCCAGTGCCCAAGAAGCCTATGGTGAATTGTCTAACTGACTACTGCCTGGTAGCACTGACTCCCATTAAGATGAGTGGTTTGAGCGACTGGTCAGCTGTCTTCTCCTCTCTGTTTCCATGAATGTGCATGGTACATGTTTGTACAATGAGTATGTAGTATGATTGCACCATGCTTGCACATTGTTTGCCCTTTGTAGTATGTAAAATGGATACACTGAATATTTTGAATGTGTTTGCTGCTAATTTGGACTGTATGAAACATTATTCCATTTAACTGTATACTCTGTATATGGCAAATGACAATAAAGGCTTACTTGATTTGACTAATGTCACTCTGCTGATCATGCTATTTAATCAGATGATCTGTGATTTTACACAGTCCAGAGGGCTGGAGAACTGAATTTCAGCCATTCCAAGCAGATGACGTAAAAGTGTTAAAAATCTGAAAGTCATTCAAAACAAAGTAACATGTCACAAATGGATTATACTACTTGATATTGTTGTTTGTATAGACATGTATGTAACTTCTCCAGTTTCTTATAAAACTGTATATGTTAAAAAACATAATTTCTTTTTCTGTAAAACCTTGGTATTTTTGCAAATCAGCCTGAAATTTGGCACAATTGTGGACAAGAAACATGAAAATCAGCAAATGTAAAACCTAGAGTTTCAAAATTTCTTAATTTATTTTAGTAGATTCACTGTATAACAAATGTATTCCAGCTCAGTTTTTAAAAAATTGTGTATTCATTGTCCTTTACTTTCATTGAGAAGGAGGTAGAGCAGTCGCTCATCAATCGGAAGGTCGGGTTCGATCCTCGAATCCTCCAGTCTTGCCCAAGTATCCTTGGGCAAGATACTGAACCCTAATTTGCCCCAAATGTGTCACTGGTGTGTGAATGTGTATGAATGTGCCAGAAAGCACTTTGTGTGAATAGAATAAGTGCTGTATGAATTTGTCATGTAGTGTGAAGCGCTTTTAGTGGTTGATAATACTAGAAAGCGCTATATAATGCAGTCCATTTACCACTTTACCATTTACCACACTGCAAATTTGAAAACGCAACTTCTACACCCTCAGAGTTAAAATTAAAGGGTTTATATGGGAACCACTGGTTAAGTGTTAATTTAACACTTTTTTGAAAGTGTTAACATTATTAACACTATGACAGTGTTACCAAACAAATTCTTATAGTATAAAAATATTGACACTGTAATAGATGAGTTAGCATTAATAAAACTGTGATAGTGTCAACTAACAAACTCTTACAGTGTAAAATATTAACACCACAATGGATGACACTAGTTATCAGGTAACATTTAATGGTGGAAATTGTACACTTAACCAGGGTTTACTATACTACTGTTAGAGTACATTGTCCTCTGGGATTAACACTATTAGAGTTAAAAATGTAAAATCCATTAGTGTTAGTCTAATACTCCAACCACCAACAATGCAATAATGGCTTCCAAAAAAACTTCAATGGGAAAAATATTTATTTTTCCTTTAAACAAGGGCTTCACATTCAATTGGACAAGATGCAGGACACTCAAAACCTTGTGCAATAACCCTATACAATACTGCCCAAACATGAGGTAGCTCGTACATGCTGCTTACCCTATACAATGCAGCTGTCTGGCACAACATAGAAAAATGAGTCTGTACCAGAAGACATCTGGATATCAAAGGGCTTGAAGTATCTCAAGTCATGAGGTCTGACAACTGAAACATTATGCATATTCTCAATAACATTAAAAGCATGGAAATGCTCAACAAATGTAGTTTCCATTTCAGAGACCAAAAAGTAATCTTCATTTCTCAGAAATATGCAAGCAATCTTATTGAACACTGGCATCTCATTAACAAAACAACCAGACCCGTGTGATATTCCATACCATTATGTTTAACCCAAGTTGTGATACTTATTTCACTTGACATATCAATCTGAAAATGCTCTGAATCACATTACCAGTCAATATTTTCGATTTGACAGGCCCAGACTCAATACCTTCGACAGACAATGATTCCCAATGATAGGCAACTGCTATTTGAGGTTTCTTTGCAAGGGACTTAGTTATGTTTTTAAATTTTTAAGGCTGGACTTAAAGAATTTGTGTTTTGCTTCATACCTCATAGTCCAAACATGTACTAAAGGACCAATTTTGGCTACATTCAGGATAATAGATCATAAATGTTCTGGGATCAAATTATTTTGAGGATACAAAACTGTAAATAATCTGTGGTGCTCTTCGATAAGATGTTTTAAAAATACAGTCATTCCCTCTGGAGAAAATACTATGTTCCCAATATGCAACAGTATTAACAACAAATGCCAATGTGTGTCACCTTCAGGGACAACATCTCCTAATATTAGTGGGAGGTTCCGAATAAGACATAATATTTGACTGGCATTAAGCCCAATACCACTGCTAGTGCAAAACATGTTTATGTGTTGGCTGATTTTTTCTATCCATGAAGCCGTAGTTGAATGCATATACACGTTGGAATATGTTTTCATTAGAGATAAAGTTCTGATTCAAATAATCAAACAATAACCTAATCTCATACTGTGCTACACCTTCTAAGATATCGTGCATTATATCAAACACAAAGTTATCTGATACATTGAACTATAACAAGGAATTGAGTATACTATTTCGTTTGACCCCAAAGAAGAATTTTCCCTTGGATTCTGAACAAGATATCTGTAATGGTCCTCATTAGTTAATTTGATGTGATGTTCATCAGGGATGAGTTTAGATGTGGTGGTAAATTGCAGAGTGTGAAATATAACCATCCAAGCTTATGGATGCCTTGTTTCGACCCTAGTGGATTTGATGTTTCAAAGTCATCATAATAAACTTGAATTTGTAATGCATGCATGAATTTTACTGATTTTCAATGGGTGATTCTACAATATTTTCAATCACAGAAATCCTGGTAAAAGCTACCAAGAGCAGCAGATTTATTAATTTGGAAACACACTTCTTCATTCTTGAAAATTAACTCTAAAGTTTTTAACAAGGGTATGTAAATGAAAGTGTCATTTACTGGTACCTGTTCATAAATTCCAGATACTTTGTTTCTCTTTGAATCATACCTCAGTTAATTTCTAGTGGTTCAACAACACCCCATTTCTCACTAAAATATTTTGTCAATTTAGAGTTTAAACGGATTGAAAGTCCTCTCGATGACTTCTTCTACTGCACCTCTACTGGGATTATCAGCAGGCACTGCACTTAATACTTGTTCTTTAAGATTTGCATGAATTTCATTGACATACTCTTCCATGCTTTCAACAACAGATAACACAACAGTGTTGGCAACACCACTACCCTGTAACTTTGCTATGATCAAAGCACATATATTTTTTGCCTGGTCTTTTGACATCTCAAATGTTGAGGGTTGATTTATCACATCTAATTCCATGTCTGAAGCATCTTCTTGTGAGCTCTGCTCACCTAAATCTGACTGATGTGGTGTTTGCATATTAACATTCTTGCTTGCGCCCATGTTAACAGTACTATGACAACCATTTAAGTGCTTTCTAAAATCTGCATAACTTTTAAACTGCAATGAACAGCCTTCTTGAGCACAAATAATAATTTTTTTGTCAGGGTATAACCCATGAAAAAACTTAAGGTGCTGAATTAATGCACTAGGTGCATCATGCAAGGATCTACAAATATAAAGATACGTCGTTTAAGAACTTGGCTCCTAGTTTCTACCTGTGAACATGGCTCAAATTAGCCTTTGTTTGATGTGCGCTGTAGACTAAGACGCTGTAGATTAAGAAAAATTTTAAAAAAACTTTTTGCCAAAATATAACCTATGCAAAAGTGCTGGAATAATTGCACCAAGTGCATTGCACAATGACTTACATATGTTGCATATATACACTGTTCAAGAATTTGTCTCTTAGCTCCTTTTCATAAACTTGTCTCTCAATTCCTTCACCTTTAGACTCTCTTTAGTGGAATCAACATTGATACTATAGACCGTTGTCTGGAGGAATCATCATCATCGTAACTTACACTGAAAACGAAGTACTTTAAAGAGTTCATCAAAGGCTGCTAATGATGTTGTGCCCTGGCAGGGAATGAGCCTCTTGTCCATCACAACGTAGTAAGTACTGATGGCCTGCTTGCCAGTTCCAGAAGCAAAAAGGTATGGCTGGCAATGTCCCCTCTGAAATCTTGATGCATCTGCAGCAACAGAGACATGAAAGAACATGTTTGGTCAAATTTCTGACAATCACATGCTAAGGTCATGACTATGATGTCAATATGATATCAATACTCACCAGCCCTTTCGTGTCTAGCAGCCTTGGAAACACTGAGAATATGTTGTGCAACTCATCAGGATTGTGAATGAGGCACTGTCTCTACTCAAAGGTTTCCTTCATCTTCTGCAGGATAATTTCACTGGTGTGGTTCATTAAGGATATGACCTCTTTACAACGCTCCTCATCCAACTGACCACCAATCTGAGGCAGCTCTCTGTCCTGTCTTGGACCACTTCCTCTTGCCATCTGTGTTTTTGGTTCCCTGGAGTTTTGTCTTCCTCTGAATTGTCTTGAGCCGCCATGCCAGAAATCCAGAGCCACTTTGCCAGTCGTAAAAATGTTCCTAACCAAGGACAGACATAATTACATTTGTTCATAATCAGCTATAGTTGGAACCAGCAACAGCAACAATGTGTATAGGGAGAAATTAAATTCAGGCACTGGAACCGTTTTTGATGATTCTGAAACAGACACCCCTTATCACTGTCAATAACATTAGAGAATGTATTGATGCTATTTTTGTGTGATACCATCCCCCCTAAGAGAGTGGCGACGTGAAATGGCAGAGCTACACACCTAGTTAAGGAACTGAAATGTTAAAATTAAAGAAAAAAGTTTATTAATAATCGAAGAATTAATTTGTCACTAATATACACTGTCAAATAATATACTCAATAATTTCTTAATGTAAAAATAAATTTTTGCAGGAGGAATTCTCCTGCAAATAAAAAATACGCTTTACGGGCTGAAATGATTACACATTACCACCACTTTAGGGGGGTTAAGTACCTGGCAACTACCTAACCCTGATACAATAAACTTACTCTTCTGTCTCAACCATGTGTGCTGCAGGAATACTGACCATCTGCCTGAAATGTCTCTCATCATCTCTCATTCGCTTGGGAGGTCTTGATGTTTCACAATTAACCTCATTTCCAGAAATGTTGTGAATTTGGATTTTGAATAAGCCACGCTAAAAACTCTGCTTAGATCCTTCCTGAGTGAACAGTTGAGAGTCTAGAGGAGAAATCTGTTTTGAACACTGCTGTTAATACAATGTAAAACCAAAACCTTTTAAATTTACCATTGTCGTGACTGTCCTTGACGAGAAGTCTGCAAACACTGCTGCATCCACCTCAGTGCCAGAATCATCTTCCACTGTAATCTCCACAGGGATGAAGAACTTCTCTCTCACTAAGTGATGAGGTTAAAAGACAACATAGTAAATTGTTTAAATCATCAAATATAACTGCCAGTCAGTATGAATTACTGGTTAGTCATACACCAGCCATATACCGTTACCTTCATAAATGAATTCCTCAAAATCAGCATGTTGTAATTTGATGTATTTCTTGCGGTTTTGATACTGCACTTTGATGATATTTTGCCATCTACAATATGAGCCTTTAGAGAAAGTGGGATGACAGATCTTATCTCTTCGGTGCTACATAATTGATAGATATTTGTCTTTTAACAGTCTAAACAACTGTCGAAAACCACACGAAAACTACACTAAAATATACTTTTTCTAACTGAAGCGGTTGAGTATGCAAATATTCTCTCTCTCGTCTGGTCAAAAGCAAGCTAGTACAAGTTAACGGTAATTAACAAACATGTTGTTGATGAGAAGACCTCATATGAACGGCCCCTCGTGAAACGGTCTGGGAGCTCCAAGTTCACAAGCCGTGTACACGGTTTCCCATGTCATAATCACGAGTTCAATTTGAAGGCAGCAATTCAATTTAAACAATGATATGAGGTCATTTCTGATCATTGATAAAAGATGGCGCGCGCTGTTGCAGGCAGAAACCCGGGACACAGCCGGGAGATAGGAGAAAGCGGTTTAAAAGAACAAATTTCTCGACCCAAACATTAGTCACGAGATACTTACCAATCTTTCGTTCTCATACTCGATGCGAGTGAAAGAAAATGGCTGCCTTCAAATTCCTCTCAAAGCGTACCTGTCCAAAAACCCGGATGTTCGACACAACACTCATGAGTGTTGAATACCGTAAACTCTGCAATGTAACACCCACATTATTTGGTTTTTCACCAGTACAGATCTATTTCTATCAAAACTAACACCAATGCCTTAACACTTAACTCTAAAGTGGCTTAACACTGGAATTTTAACACTGGTGATTTTGTTGTGCACCATCACTAAGATAAACGAAAAATATGTGAATTTTACACTGAAAGGTATATGTCATCTTCAGTTCAAGCCACTAACAATGGTTTGTGATGTTTACAGGATGTTATTTAGCATTAAATAGAGTTATGTAAAATAAAGTGGAAATGGGTTAAAAATCAGAACTGCAGAGACAGATTAAGTATTGCCTGTGTACTCAAAGTTCAAATAGTTTCAGTGTAAGGTGTCTGGGATAGTGACCTGTGATAAAAGCAAAGCATGAATAAGGTTTCATGTACTGAAACCCCTTCTTGATCATTGGGTCCTGCCCTTTTCTCCCATGTGGGATATTTGCCAGGGTCCTCTTTAATGTTAAACTGCAGTGTATCATTTGCTATGTATGTTGCTTGTCTCACTGATTTAGTTTTTTTAATTCCCTGTTACCTGCTACACATGGTGCATAAACCTGTGTTACACTTTGCCTGCTGCACTGTGCTCTACACCCCATGTTGCAGTGAGCACATATCATACTGCTTATCATGTGTAGATAGCCTTTAGTGTTTGTTATGAATGTTGATTGGCACCTATGGCTTTAGGTAACGGATCTGATAAACAGGCAGTGTGAACATGATAAAACTGATGCCTTTTCTGGAGTGTTGATGTACAATTTGCGGGGTTACGTAGAAAACCCTGGGTGAGGGTGTATTGTGTGTCACACATATTCCAGTGTATATACTGTATGTGTACAGTGAGTGTGTCATTGTGTTGTGTTTCTTTATCCCTCACTGTTGTCCTTGTGTTTTTCAGTTCCAGTGACCACAGACCCCCAACACAGGCTCAGTGTGTTTAGGTGTGTCTCCTGACCTGTCCAGTGTGTATGTGTGTGAGGAGCAGCCTCTTCCCAACAATCCCGAGAGGTTTGTGAGCCCACAGAGCATCTTGGGCTCAGAGGTCTTCAGCTCAGGGAGGCACAGCTGGGAGGTGGAGGTGGGAGACAACAGTCACTGGTCTCTTGGTGTAGCCAGTGAGACAATCCACAGAAAGGACTGGTCCAACTCTGATCTAAACCCAAGTCCTGCCTTAGACTCAGACACAGAGCCTAATGGTGGCCCGTGGACTGTTTCCCTCTCCTCTGGGGAGTACCGGGCCTCTCCTGACCACAACACCCCCCTCAGACTGAGACGAAGGCCACGCAGAGTCAGAATTCAACTGGACTGGGAGAGAGGGTGTCTGACTTTCTCTGACGCCAATGACAACACCTTGATCTATCGTTTTAAAAAGCAGTGGAATGGAAATCTGAGACCCTACTTCTCGACTACATGTCCTAAACACCCCTGAAAATCGCCGCAGGGAGGGTGTCTGTTACAATAGAATAGGGTCATCATACCAAAGTACCAGTATGATTCTTGGACAAATAAACATATGTCAATCTAGCAGTCAGATTTTAAAATGAAATTAGTTTTAAAATTCTGTGTCCAGTACAGTCATTTGTCCTATTTAACCTAACTTACCACAAAAACTTGCATTAGAGGGAAACTGCTCAGCATAGTTCAATCACAAGAAAATCATGCCTTCAAACAACTCCAAAGCTCTATTATTAAGTTTTTTGTCAAGGCTATTACAACCTGGTTAGGGCCTGTGTGACAAATATTTCTCCAAAGAGTCAAATTTAGTTGATGAGTCCGCTAATATTAAGTTTTGTTTTTTGGGGGTTTGTTTTTTGTCAGCAAATGCCACACAGCAAAACCAGCAATGAATGAACAAGTATTGTGTATGTACCAAAGCCTTTATCTTACTCCTGTGTGCCATAGAGCTCCATTGTTTTCCAAGTGAGTCCCACAGTTGCACAGGGTGACATGTTTCTTTATTACCATGAACACAAACATCTGTTCCAATCTAATCCCACATACACTGTTCAGCTGCTGGGAATACTCACTAGAGCTCCACATGTCTATTAGTCCACCACTGAAAACCTTACCTAATTAAAATGATATTTCTTCCTGTCTGAGTAACCTTTGTGAAAATGTTTGTTATTCAGGTGTTTTATTCTTTTTGCTATATCAGTCCTAAATAAAGCACCTTGTTGAACACTGTATGTAGAGCTGTATACTGTATCTCTGTGTGTGTGTGTACCATCCATCAGTGGATGAAATGGCTCAATGTGCTCTTCCACACAATAACTCCTCAAAAACCCTGTCCAGGACTGATGATGTTCAGATCTTGTCCAGAGATACATTTATATGCCACCCTGAACAGATGAAGGTTTTTTTTATAGTGGGCAGGGTTAGAATTACCTATTGTTGTGATTCAGCACTGTATAACTGAAATAAAATTTATCTGAAGTAGCATTCCTTAAAATTACTTTGTACATTACCAGATTACTACAAGGTAATACATTACATTACTTGCTTACTGAGAAAAGTAACTTGTCACTTTTGTGTTACCACCAGAGTGACAGCTTTAACCAACCTAAAGGATAGCTGCTGCTGTTTTGGAGCTGTAGCACCAGCATCATTCTCCTCCTCCTCAACAGGCCTCGCTACCACTGTTGTGGAGCTGTTAGTTTAGCTTGCAGGCACTTCTTTAACTCTGAGGCAGAGTTCTTCACAGCTGACAAACACTTATCACCCAAGCACAGTTTGCATTTCACTGTGATGTTCTTTTCTTTTCACCCACAAAATATAAAATACTGTTAATATTTTTACAACGTAAAGGCCCATCCTCTCAATTAAGTGATGATTCCTTGAATTGATCTTACTTGACTTGTTATGTTACTCATATCAATTAAAAAGTCATAATTCAAATCATAATTCTCTAATGCCTTACATGATAACTAATAATAATTTAATAGCATAGTAATAATAGCAGTAGGTATTACTTTCTTTTTTAGTGGGGCAATAGAGTCAAGAGTTGTTTGCAAGTGAGCCTGCAGCGCTGTCTACAAGATGATCAAGTTGAGAGGGATTAAAGTTTTAAGTCTCTTAAATTTAAGTCTCTTAAATGTGGGTTCCACAGTGGAGGAGCCTGATAGTGTGAAGTGAAGTCAGTCATATGAAATAGAAAGTATTCTCTCTTTGAATTCTATGGTTTTACATATCAGGACATAATAAAAAAAAATCAGCTGGTCCTCACCAGGTTTTAAATTATTTAAATATAACCTCACTGTACACAACAGATTCCACTGTGTCATTATTTATATAACAAAAATGAAGCCAAAATGGAGAAGCCATGTGAGAAAAACTAAGTACATGTTTTCACAAGTAATTGTTTTCTGCATGACTTTATCACTCTCTCACATCATTATGGAGGAAATTTGGCCCACTCTTCTTTCAGTGTTGCTTCAGTTCATTGAGGTTTGTGGGCATTTGTTTTTTCACAGCTCTCTTAAAGTCCCACCACAGAATTTCAATCAGGTTGAGGTCTGGACCTTGATTCTTTTGTTTTTCATCCGTTCTGTTGTAGATTTTATTTCTTGTTTGCGTGGGATCATTGTCCTGTTGCATGACACAGTGTCAACCAAGCTTCAGCTGTCTGACAGATGGCCTCACATTTGACTCGTGAATACTTTGGTATACAGAGAAGTTCATGGTCAACTCAATGACTGCAAGGTTTCCAGGTCTTGTGGCTGCAAAATAAGCCCAAATCATTAGCCCTCCACCACCGTTCTTGAAAGTTGGTATGAGGTGTTTGTGCTGTGTTTGGTTTTCGCCAAACTTGGCACAGTGCATTATATGAGAACAACCTGCTCCTCAACACCTCAAAGACCAAGCTTATAATAGACTACAGGAAGACGAAAACTGACATGCCACCACTGGTCATCAGTGGGGACTGTGTGGAGATGGTGGCGGACTTCCGCTTCCTGGGAGTCCATATGGAGGAGGACCTGACCTGGAGTGTGAACACCTCTGAGCTGCTGAAAAAGGCCCAGCAGAGACTGCACTTCCTGAGGGTGTTCAGGAGAAATAACATCACCCAGAGACTACTGGTGTTCTTTTATCGGTGCTCCATAGAGAACATCCTAACATACTGTATATGTGTGTGGTACATCAGCTGTACAGTGGCTCAGAGGAAAGCGCTCCAGAGGGTCATTAACACGGCCCAGAAGATCGTCGGCTGCCCTCTTCCCACATTGGAACAACGACACAGTTCCCACTGTCTCAAAAAGGCCCATAACATTATAGTCAAGTCAGATTTTATTTATATAGCGCCAATTCACAACAGAAGTTATCTCGAGACGCTGTAGTAATGATAGTAGTGATAACATTATAAAGGACACTTCCCTTTCCCGTAGTCGTGTGCTCTTCCGTCTCTCTCTCCTCTTCTGTCACTTTCTACAGGTGCTTCTGCCTCTGGAGCTGTAGAGTCTGATCTGTGATGACAAGTCTCCTACTGCTCCTACAACTCCACTCGACACCTGCTGCTATAAATTACCTGTACTGCTATTAGTTTTATTGCTACGTTAGCAGTTAATACTTTAATTATCACTACTATCATTACTACTACTGTATTATTGGTATCACCTTACATTTTTTACATGGAACCCGTGTTATGCTATGTTCTCTCACTTTGTCACACACTGCTTCTGCATTCTGTATATGTCATGTTGTGTGTCTTGTTGTTCATCTGAGGTTCATCTGAGGTTGTATGTACTTGACCTGATCACTTTTTAAATTTTTTTTATTATGTTCTGATACGTAAAATCATAGAAATCAAAGAAGGTGTACTTTCTTTTTCACATGACTGTAAATGTCCAGTTCTACATGAAAAGCACAGTGGTGGCAATCAGTGGTATAAATTCAAATGTGCCAGGCCTGCTTAGTTATTCAACTATGAAACTCTGAATGAAGTAAGTTTCTTTACCTTTCTTACCAAATAAAGGACCTAGTGTCAACATGAATTTGTGTGTGAATGTGAGAGATCAGGCAGGTCTACAGGGTTATCAGGTAGGCACCCTTTCAGTAACTGATGTTTTGTTACTAAGAGGACTCAACAGTGTGTCCTGGTGTCACAGAACCACCATCTTCTTTATCTGTATCCACACACTGAACACAAGCCTCCATACAGGTTAGATTCACTTTTGTTTAGAATATCATCACAACACTATAACAAACTAACTTTGCGTCAAGCTAGTCAGCATATAGCTTCCATTGCTGTTCAACTCACCAACCAAAAGCCAAGTAATCACCCTCATCCACCTCATCCTAGCCATTAACAGGCTACTGTTTTTGTTGTAGCCTTTGTAAAGGATGTAAAGGATGACATCATGGCAGTGATGTCCACTGCTTACAAAGAGAAAAACAAGTCTTGCTAACTGTTGTGGTGTTTCCTCCACTGGGATAACATCTGCTGCTGTCTGTCTGCCTGTCTGCCTGATCTGTGTTCTCAGCAGCCACAACCATCTGTCCATCTGTCTGTCTGAGGGAAAACATCACCTGATCTCTTCTGCAAGTGTCAGAGCAACATGACACTCACAAACAAATTCTCCTTAGGATTTGGCAAATATAAATGTATGTGACCTTTTTGATTCCCCCTTACACACACAGACACACACAGACACACACACACACACACCACTGACCTGCTTTCCTAAAATATGTCATCAGGAGACTACAGGATAAATAAAGACAAGCAGTTCAACCAGCACTGTAACAAAGACAACCAACATCATGCAATATCTAGTGCAACAGTGCTTATGAGGGATATAGGTATGTTTATAACAGAAATTACTGCAAGAACATATTAATTAAAAATTTTACTGTATATTTTTCAAATAATTCAAATAATAATAATAATAATAATAAAAATAGATAATAATAAAAAATAGACAAAATGAGGGAATAAGCAGAGCATAGTGTAGCGCAAAAATGGGGGAAGTTCATCAATTTTTCCGTGAGGGAGGGTCATCCAGTTTTTTGGGGAGAAGCAGGAAAGGGTCTTTCTCTTTTTCCCCACACAACCGATTCAAATGTTATTAGTCTTACATTTTTCAGTGTCTTTCTCCTTCAACATACTCCCCTTCTGCATCAACACACTGCTGCATTCGGGTCTTCCACTGATCAAAGCAGTACATTAGGTGTTCTTCGGACAGTTGTCTCAGAACCTAAGTCGCTCTTTTCTTAACTTCTGACACAGACTCAAAACGTGTTCCTTTGAGCACAGATTTGATTTTAGGAAAAAGTCTAGATCTAGATCTAGATGGTGCTAGATCAGGTGAATTAGGGAGGGTGATCAAGCACTGTGATTTGTTTTTGGGCCAGAAACTGCTTTTCCTTTCAATCAGGAGTCTTGGAGTTTTGGGACAACTTTGGCACACACTTTTGGCAAAATTTGCTGAACTGTCTCTTTATCAATGGAGACCATTTCTGCTATCATTCTTATATGGAGTCGTTGATCATTTCAAATGATTTGTTCAATTTGTTGAATGTTTTCAGAAGTTTTGGATGTGCGTGTTCAAACACACGTGCATGTGACATGCTTCGGACAAGATTCGGCTGCTGTTTTGTTCAATTTTCACCAAAAATTAAAAGTTAATGTGTTTCTCAACTTTCCCCATGGGTCTGAGGGAATCTCAGGTGGGGGTTAGATGATAGTTAAACAATCTATAACAAGAAAATAAATAGGGAGGGAGTGTATATGAAGTCCTCATCCAAACTTTTATTTCATTATTTTTCACAGGGCATGGCAAGAGGGCTACTTAAGCTACAATTAATCCTGGAGGGACTCTGGTTTTTAATTTCTTTATCCATAAAGCCTCCTGTCTCCTCTGTTGGCCCTCTGTCCATGCTGGGTTGGCCTGAAAGCCAATGGCGGATAAGTACTGAATTGAATCAATTTAAAAGTGCTGGACCAGTGTGGTGTCCAGTCTGTCCTTCCCAATATTATAAAGATATTATAAAGATGTTCTTTTACTGTTACCTATGTAGATCAGATTGCATGACTGACACACTATGCCATAGATGAGGTTTTGGGTGTAGAAGGGGAATGTTCTCCATTATTTGGGCACTGGCTCCCCCATGTGGATTGAACAAGCATGTTCTATGCTTGAAGGCCCCACAAAAGTGGCAATTTTTATGGATCCTAAGAATTGTTTTGCACAGCTCCTCTTTCTGAGAATTTGGAAGAGGATGGACAAGTAGGATGGACATGGATGGACGTGGAGGATGGACATAGATGGACATGGACATGGAGGATGGACATAGATGGCCATGGAGGATGGACATGTCTGCTTCCCAAGATGAGATTCTATGAAACCAGATTATTCAATAATTTACAGTGCCTCTAAATGTATATTTTGGATGATAACTGGTTTAATGGAGTAGTGCATGAGTATCTCAGGGCTCAAAGTAAATTTGTGTAAGTAATCTGTCATTGTTATTGTTTATATTTTCAAAGAATACTGTTGTGTACAGAAAGTTAACCTCAGATGGATCCGGACTGTATTTAACTTTAATTGAGGGGTGACGATTATTCAATATGCCTATGGATTTTTTGAAATTTTCTTCTCCATTTTGCCAGGTCCCTATGATGTTATCCAAAAACCTTAGATAAAAACAAGGCTTTAGAGGGCATTCCTTGGGCCTCAAGCCTCAGGATGTGTCCCATTGCCAATTATGAAGTCAGGTAAGTCCAAAGCTAAGGCTGGCAGGCAAAGGCACCAAGAATCCAGAATAGGAACCCTGACGAAAGGTGGCTAATATAGGGATCAAGTGTCTGGTGAAAGCTCAGGGTTCAGACCGAAGATCAACAATCCAGAGGCTGGGGGTAGACATGTACTCCCACACTGCAAAAACTGAAAGGTAAAATATCTTAAATTAAGACAATATATGCTTGTTTTGTAAAGATATTTCTTTTTACCAGTTAGTTTTTATGTCAGAGCATTTCACTTACTTCAACTGTTGCAGTCCTTAATTATCTTAATAAGGTATTACAACTTCTTACTAAGATTTTAATACTGGTTCTGAGTAAGTTAATACTTGAAACTAGAATTACCATAATTATAAGGGTGTTTGATCAACATAAAAACAAAACTGCTTTGTCAAAGTCTGAATTTCTTATTTCAAGCATTTTATCCTTTTCATCTCTTCACATTAACAGATAATGCATGGTTGTAATCTTCCCACACCTTTAATTTTAATCTTGACCACTGATGGCCTTCATGTTTTGGTTCTGCTCATATGTAGCTTGAAAACAATGAACAATTGAAAAGAAATGCATTGTGGTTCATATCTTTCTTAAAGCAAGCCAATCACATCTTGAGCAACAGTTCTGTTTAATTTATCTTCTGTTAGTATTACTGCTTTAAACATAATGTGGTATTGTAGCATGCTGAGGAGGGGTTAGGAGGGCATAGTTCCCAGCATGCTTTGTTGTTGCAGTACAAGAGGTATCACTGGTTGTTGCCTGTCCCTCACAACTGCTCAGGGCTTGCATCTCACTGATAAGCTGTAATTTAATGGTTTGCACATGACCAGTGTCACAAAAGACTCTTTGGAGAACAGAAACCAGAGGTATGACTTTAGAAATTGGTTACATATTGCTCTGCAAAAAACTTCTGTAGTGGCCTCTTCAAAAGGCTTGAGGGCTTCAATAGCTTGGCTGATATGGGGCCATTTTCCCTCATTCAAGCACAGGGTGTTTCCCCCGAGTGCTGTTATAATGGCTTGTCTTTGTTCATACAGTCTCTCCAGCATGTAAAATACTGAATTCCATCATGTCTCTACTGCTTGGATTACTCTGTGCTGTGGAAATTGCAACTGATTTTGTACTTCTTTTAGCTTGTCAGATGCTTTGGTGCTATGATGAAAGAACTGAACAATAGCACCACATTTCTCCAGGACGGATCTCAAACTCATGTCAGCCTTAATAGAGTCCTTCACAACCAAGTTTAGAGTGTATGAAAAACATGGAATTTGTTTCCAGTGGGTTTTCTGCATAGCTGAGACCATATTACTTCCATTGCCTGTAATAACAGCATGGACCTTGTTGTTAATGCCCCAGTCATCAGATATTTGTGTGTCCATATATAATCATATTGGCAGAGGCAATACAGTAACTACTAGCAGTGATACCTATACCTGAATATGCTTTGCCTCCATGAAAACTCTCCTGCAATGTCTTTTGTCAGACAGAGGGTGGCGCAGGAGTTTTGGAGGTGTTGGAATCTTATTTCTTTTGTTCAGTTATGTTATAACTTTCAGCAAGTGTTGTTTTTGAATGTTTGAAGAGGTTACTCATGTTCCTGCTGTGTGGCACTTGTCACAAAGAGTGCACATTGCTGTAGTTTAACCTGCTGGTGCGTTTCCTCTCCGCCATCCTCCCTCTCTCATGTCTGATGCTGATGTTTGCATTTGCCGAGCGTTTGCCGAACTTAAGAACATTTTCCTACAAACTGAGAAAATAATTCTTAAATAATTTCTTTGTATCAAGACAAATACGTAAATGTAATTGTTTTTAGTCTGGCCACACTGGTTTTAAGATATCTGTGCTAGATATTTGTATGTATTTTAAAAAATCTTAGCAAGTTAAATTTTCCTGTCCTGTTGGCAGATAATTTTGCTTATTTTAAACAATAAATCCCTGATTTTATTACTTTTTTTTTTTTTTTTGAAACCTGAATTCTTGCAGTGCAGTGGGTTAGGTTAAGGGGTTAGGTCTGGAGTAGGGGACACATAAAGGGTTAGGATTAGGTTATTTGAGTAATGATTCTTAGTTTCTTTTGTTCAGCTTCAGCGCACTGGCAACAGGGAAGAACGGGCTTCCTTCCTCCAGACACTAGTATATCATTAATAACGTATAGTTTATTAGACACCACATGTAGAGATCAATATCAAAGGGGTGCCCCTCAACCATAAGAGTGGTTTTCTAGGGGTATTATTAGGTGTATGGATGTCTGGTAGAAATAATGATATATACAACAGATATGTAAGACCCAAGAATCTGAAGAGGATTGGGGAGTCAGCTGTCATGTGACCAGGCTCTAGCTCTACAGCTTACCTAAAGCATCTGTGTCATCAGTGCAAAGTACTGTAAGTGCTAATGTTGAGAGAAATCAATGTGCAAAGAAAAAGACACAATAAACAATTGTAACATAACACATTTTATGCACATATCAGGTACTCAAGTCAGTGTGATAGAAGGAAGAATTTAATAACTGAATTTGGAATATCCAGACAGAGGTAAGCATGAAGAGCAGCCAATGGAGTTCTAATCTTGTGTTCTACATCCATTATAGGTTTTAAAAGACATATATTAGATTAGATATTAAATAATAATAGTAGCAATAACATTTATATTAATAATAGTAGTAATAATAATATTTTGTTTGAATAGATGTAATCACCAATTATAATCCTTTTTTTTCCCTTGGTGACTCTCCACAGGTAGGTACAAAAAATATAAGAGGATCATTGAGATTACACAAGATTGCTCATCTGGGTTTCTGTATGTATGGTGTCTACAAAAGAAGAGTAAAAAAACTAAAGAGGTATTATAATGGATTTCATTTAAGCCATTAGGGGTTCTTGTGTCCAATTTATCAATCCAATGTCTTTCTGCTCTCTTTCTCTGTCTGCTGGTCCAGCACACATTGGCTTCCAGACCCCCCACCCCTGTGTGAGTTTATGATGTATTTTTTGTTCCTCAGCCTCTCCCAGTGCAGCTCCAGTGCCCCCACCACCCTCTCGAAAAGGTTGCTTTGACTAGCAGGTCTCTCACATTAGCGTTCTTTCTAAGGGCTGAGATAACCCTATAGTTTTGGAGATGCTCAAGTAAGTCTAGTGCAGGGGTGTCAAATTCAAATTCACAGTGGGCCAAAACTAAAAATTGGGACGAAATTGCAGGCTAAACTCAATATTTATTGAAAAAATGACTGCAATTGTGCATGTTTTCCCTTCTTTCCAGATATGTAATGTTAAACCTTTTCATATGGAAATAAACTTTTTGCTTAAACATTAAATCCAGAACAAGCAAAGCTTAATATTATAAACATATAAGAAATTAAATTTGAAATAAAAGACACATCAGTGGTATTCGTTTCTTATTTAAATGAATAAAATAAATTATTATATCTCTCTATCTGTAGCCTTTTCTAGTTCCTTTAAAATGTAAATCTTTTTTCACAGGCGAACAACAAAACAACTAAAAATAATAATAGTTTCCTTCAATGAAAATCCGATCTTTCAACTATTGCCTTTGAGTAGAAAAAGTCATAAAGAAAACATTCATCCAAGCTCGGTTTGCTACACTGTGATTTACATTGGTTCGTCAGTGAGACGACTCACTGTGTGGTGTTTTGTTCATCTTCATCAAAGAGAAGAGTTAACATAGAGAGCATTTGAGCAGCTTGGGCACGGAGTTGGGGCAGTGTATCGGGGAGGAAACATGGAAACTGTGCAGCACCCACAGAGTCATACTTTGACTTGAGCGTCACTACACTGGAGTTCAATCAGCTCCATTTGGAGGTTGGTTGGTGCGCTTTTCACGTTAACCGCAAACGGATTAGTGAGCAGTACAAATCTACATTTCTGGGCTTCAAAGTCGGCAAATCTTCGGGTAAACTCGGCGCTGAGTACGCTGAGTTTTTCAACGAACTGTGCAATGGCAACACGGCGGGAGAGATCTGGTCTTTCATGGATTGGCAGCACAAAAAATGACCCAAGTTTCCTTGCAGCATCTTAGTCTCCCACAGGCACAACTTGGTTGTAACAGCATTCTGGGATTTGTAGTATTAGCGGTGCATGCGCTATATACTGGCGGGCCAGCTCTAATACATAATGATCTCGCAGGCCAAATATAATTACATTACATTACAATTACATGAGTAATTTCTACGACTAAGGCTACGAAATAGGGTGGAGGTGGCCTGATGTAAGCTTGATTCTCGAGTGCAAATGAGGTGAAAGCGGTGAATTTGGGATTTAATGATGCCTTTAAACATGTGGCTGGGATGGTACCTGGTCCTTTGCAGGAGGGCCCGTGTCTGTAGTCTAAAAGTAAACCTTGGAAATCATGCGTTTGTGTATGTCACTTATGGGGGAGAAAGTAATGGTGGTGTCCAGGAAATTAACCTGCTGTGTGTCTACTGTGTGTTTTATTTTCATGGCTGGATGATAGTTATTTAAGATGTCTACAAATTCTATGAACGATTCTCTGCTGTGTGGCCATGCAATATCGTCCAGAAATCTCAAATAAAAAGATGGCTTAAGAGGACACTTAGCCAGGGCCCCAGGTTGGCGGATGAGGGTGCGTAACAGTGCCCCGTGACAGTCCCCTCCACCTCCAAGAAGAACCATCTATCATCAAACATAAAGTCATTGTTATTCAAGCACGAGAATCTCTTTGTCTGATCTGTTCTGGTCGGGGTACCTTTGCAAAACTGTTCTAACTGCCCATAGGCTCATGGGAGTATTAATATTAATATACAAACTGGCAATGTCTATGGTAAAAAGCAGGGCTTTGGAAGGGACCACCATGGGTCAAATAATGTCCATGTCCAATGTTAATGTAGCTAGGGTGTCTCGTGGAGAGGGGGCTTAGGAAGTGATCCATATATTGAGAAATGTTGTAAGTGACACTGCTACAGTCTAATACTACAGTCTACAGTCTATGTCCATGTCTCTGGGTCCTTGTGGATTTTAGGGATAGAATAGATAGAATCTTATGGGGTGGGGTTTGTCCTGACTGTACAGATAGTCCCACTGTTTCACTGTGATGTATTTGTGATTATGGAGTGTATAATGGCCTTGGTTTGTGTCTGTGTATGTATGTATGCTATCAGGTATTTTCCTGTAGTATTTGGGATTGTCCAATTGGCAATTAGTCTCAAAGGCACGTTGTTATTTGTCCATGATGACGATTTTGGATCCTTTGTCTGCCTGTCTCTCCGGCTTTCAGCGGATCCTGTCCTGCTTTGTGTGGAACCTGGTGTGGTGGAGCATGGTTAAATGTGGAAGGTTATTAACGATGTGATCAATAAAATAATGTCCCTTAAGTTCTCCTGCTGGACCTTGGAGACTGAAAGTGAGAAGTTAATGCATGGGAAATATATGTCTGCATTAGGGAATGTCACCTTTGCCCTTTTGTTTTGCGCCCGCAGATGTTTGATTGATGTTTTATGTGGGTATTTGTCCCGGTTGTTGAGGCCCACCCAGAGAACCACCATCTTCGTATCAGCATGTACAGTTTTTTTTCAAGCATTTTCAAGTGGTAGAAACTGGCCCCAGGATAGCTGCCTGTTGGGATGTGTGTATTGTTTTGTGGTGGGATTCTGTTAAAGTTTGAGTTTCCCAGGAACAGGATAGGTTTAGCCCTTATAATTTTCCAATCCTGTAGTTTATGGTAGATAGCAATACAGACCATGTCTGTACTGACCCTGCTGGAACCTGCAGCAGCCAACCCTGCCCCCCGATCCCCTGTCCCAGCCTTTGATTGAGATATGGAGTTGAGTTTCAGATTGGGTGTTTTCGGTCATGTGGCCTTTATGTTCCTCTGTGCAACTTTGTTAAACCCACTCATCATGATAACCTCCTTCCTCATCTCTTATGTGAGCATCAGTTGTCACTGTTTTGGCTGGGAGGCAGGTTGGGACTGCTCTCCACTGTGGTCTCCACCTAGGGACCAGAGTTCCCTCTGACTTCAACCTTTCCTTTCCTCGCCCTTGTTGCTGCATGTTAGCCCCTGTGGGAATAAGTGAAATTTCAGTTGAGGTGGAGTTTGCCCCCCCCCATCCCTTAGGACCCAGCCCCCCTGTCTCTGAAGCAGGGGTGTCCAGTTGTTTTGGTCCCATTGTGGGGGGCTCCAAGTTAGGAGCAGAGGTCTCTTCAGGACGAGCACTGTCTCTCATCCTCCAGGTCCAAGAGCTGTTGTTAATAGCTTGATCGATGATTAGCTTGTGGTGGACAGCTTGCATTAGTTTTTAGTGGCCTGTCTGGTTTCTGGGTCCAGTGATTGTCTTAGTGTGTTGGTGCATGTGTGTGTAGCAAGTCCTAGGTCTAGTCCCAAGCTCTCCCACCCTTCGTCCAGTCATCTCAAAGTGTAGTATGTGGGCTCCCTCTAGTGGTACGCAGAGGAATCACTGAATTATATATAGCTACTTAAGATAAATTAATTTAAAACATGAAGTACTGTCAAACATACTAACTAGAATGAATGAAAATGTCTTATGAATCGAGGGTAAGAAAATTAAAGGAGATAAAAATTAAGTTAAGACTTAAAAAAAAGTTCGTAGGTGCATCATACCTAGCTTTACTTTAAAACTGCCGCTGACATCAACGGTCAGCTACAGAAGCTGGTACTTGCTATGATGGCAAGAAATGGAGGTATCTAAATGATGAGGAGTTCGACCAAACTGCTATTGTGGCTTCAATCTGGGAAAAGAAGCGCGGATCAGGAGGAGAGCGATTCAAGCACGAGAACTGAAGAGGACGAGAGTGAGCCGAGCACAGGTGCTAACAGTGGATTTTTTGGTAGCACCAGTGAAGTCTTCAGAACATCTGCTAGTAGCAGCAAACGGTACAAACCAGTGAGGAAATATGACTCAAACTACTTCAAATGGTTTTATTTGGAGCGGTAGAGACGAGGAGCCCAGGCCGCAGTGTGTGATATGTGGCAAAGTTTTTAGCAATGAATGCATGAAACCATTGCATCTCAAACAGCATCTTACAAACACACGGCACTTAAGGACAAACCATTGGATTTCTTTAACGAAAACATGATGAACTTAAGCAGTCAAAGTCCATTAATTCAATCCTATGGTACGCCCATAGCCAAAGCACAGGAAGCGTCATATCGCGCCAGTCTCCGGATCACCAGAGCGGATAAGCGGCACACAATCGGGGAACAATTTTGTGTACCTTAAGCTAAAGAGATGACATGGATCATGTGTGGAGAGAAAGGGTGTTGCTTTCAAACGACACCATTTCAAAGAGAATAAAAAACGTGGCTGGCGACGTTAAAAAGACTCAGATTGAGCGCATTTAAAAACAGTCGATATTTTGCCATCCAGCTTGACGAGACTACAGATCTACAGACTACAGATCTGTGTGTGTGGGAGTGTGTACAGACGAGGTACAGGCGAGGGCTATGACAGGTCGTAACAGTGGGGTAGCAGCTCGCATCAGAGAAGTGGCACCTGAGATGCGCTGGACTCAAGGCAGCATCCATCGTGAGGCGCTGGCAGCGAAGAAGATGCCCGATGACCTGAAGTCTGTTGGATTCTGCTGTGAAAACTGTGAACTTCATAAAGGCCAGGTCGATGAACGCTCGCTTATTTCATGTGCTCTGCGAGGAGATGGGCAGTAAGCATGTCCAACTCTTGCTTCATACTGAAGTAAGGTGGCTTTCAAGGGGTAAGGTGCTTTCGAGACTTTTCGAATTGCATAGAGAGGTCCAGATGTTCCTACAGGACACAAATTCCCCATTGTCTGACATTTTTTTCATGTTTAAACGAACTGAATTTGGGACTACAGGGACTCTCCATCAGTGTTTTTGATGTGTACGACAAAATCAGTGCACTGCTGAAAAAGTTTTTCTCTCTCACATGGCTTCAGTGGACTTAACTGTTGGTGAGCAGGAGAGTTTAATAGAGCTATCTTGTGACGAAACACTGAAGGCATTTTTTAGACAGCACACATTGTTGGACTTCTGGATAAAGCAGTACAGTGAATACCCTGTGCTTTCTGACAAAGCAGTGCGATTTCTCCTTCCTTTTGCAACCACTTATCTGTACAAGAAAGGCTTCTCTTCACTTGTTGTTATAAAAAGTACAGAAGCAGGGTGGACGCTGAGCCAATCCTGAGACTGCAGCTGACCTCTATTGACCCAGACATTGCAGGACTGTGTTCACAGAGGCATGCACACCCATCACCTTAAACTCATCTTAAGCTCATGTAAGTTGTCATCAACATGATGTCAGTGAGTGTTTAATTAAGTACAGTTGTTATTCTTAATTCTCCTCCTCACTTTTATTTGATTCTTAATCTTATTGTTTTTCCTTTGTGTATGTGTGTGTTTGTTTCTGTTTCAGAAGGCATCATTTAAGTTATGGACACAGTAAGAAAGGTTTCATTTGACTTTAGTACAGTTGGTATGTTACAGCTGTTACTGTTAATTTCAGCTATGCATACAGCCTGTTTTAATTTTGTTTTAATGAATACAGTACATTTAAGTCCAGTACAGTTTTACTGCAGCACAATGTATTTTCCTTTATTCTTTAAGAACAGTTTTTTTAAAAAAAAAACAAAAAACATTGATTTAAGTGCAATTTTTATTTAACCTTTTGTGCAATACATTTTAATTGAATCATTATTTAAGTACAGATTTTTTTCCCTATATTAAAGTCCAGTGTTAATGTTCATACTAAACACATACATAATGTACATAATGTCAAAGCGGCTGGCAATAATACTAAATACAAACTGTTATGGATAAAACCTCCACCTCATTTTTGCTGAATATTTGGGCCCACTACACTACTGTATTTTAATTTTGGTCATTATAGTGATACCTGGAGAGCCAAGTATTTTCTAAGGTGGCAGAAAGAGTAGCCTAAGCTATCCATACTTCACAACAAATCAGTTACTTTTTTAATATATGCAATGTGGTGCACAGGTGACAGAGGGAGAGGGGGAAGGCCCTCCTCTCGCTGGCCAGCCACCTGCATCTCCAGGGTGTAGCTGACTGCAAGATCATGATTTTGGATGACTGACACACAATGCCATAGATGAGGTTTTGTGTAGAAGGGGAGCGTTCTCCATTATTCTGGCAATGGCTCCCCCATGTGGATTGAACAGGAATTTTCTGTGCTTGAAGGCCCAATATTTTTCCCCCTTCTGCCAACTCCTTGTCCCTGAAATTCAGCTCTGACCAGTGCATCTTTTAGATTTTTGTCAGAGCTGATATTGTTTTATATTTCCTGAGTCTGTTGTGCTGGAACATAATTCCATAAGTTATTTTTCAGTTGGTTCTGTAAGGGTTAGGGTTAGGGTTAGTTAAAGAATACTGATGTGGATTTTAGTCTGTACATGAAAGTTTAAGACGTAATCAAAAGAAAATGTCGATTCAGTGTTTTCAGAGTTTGCCAAGTTTATTAGCTGCTGTCAAGATGCAAACAAAATACAAGAATCATTCCTAACCTTACCTTTGCCAGAAGAGGCAGTAAGGCAAGGAAAACTAAATTTTTATAAATAAATATTTATAAGCAAAAATGACAACATATTGCAATTTTGTTGAACAGGTAGAAGGCTGATAGGTCATCCCTATGTTGAGCCAAATAAAGATTCTCCTGATGATCAAAGTGTTGCAGATTCTGAGGAGATTAAACTCGAAGACAGTGCTTCTAATGTTTCAGGTGTATGGAAAAGCTTTGCTAAGAAAAACACTCATCTTTCAAGAATTTCTGTGCTCAATACTGTAGCTCAGCCACATGTTGTTAAGCCTAAACAAAGGCCAGAAACACAAATGGATTATATATTAATAAATGTTGAAGCCCCAGCCCAAGTGACACAAACAGGACGAGTGCACGTTAAAGCCCCAGGTTTGACTCAGAACATTATGACCCAATGACATTATTTCCATCATGCACAGACAAAATCTTCTGCTCTTCCATCAAGGAATATCCCTGTATTTGATGGAGACCCTCTTCATTATAGGACTTTCATCAGAGCTGTGGAGTGGGTGTGAAAAGAGGTAGCTGGAGTGACTGCTTGCACTTTCTTGAACAACACACAACTGGGCCACCAAGAGACTTGGTGCACAGTTGTCAGCACTTACCTCCAGAACAGGGATATTACGGAGCCAAAAGTCTCCTAGCAAAACATTGTGGAAACTAACATAAAATTGCTTCTGCATATATGAAAAAGCTTCCTAACTGGAAATTATGTACACTGAAGGAGCTGGATGTACCATCCAACATAAGAAACACTGTTTTGAAACTCCCTTACAAATTTAGGGAAAGATGGAGGAGTTTTGCTTGTGATCTGCAAGAGAGAAACGTTCAAAGAGCAGTCACTGACCTTGTTTACTTCATTGAAAAACATATAAAGATCGCCTCAGACCCAATTTTGGCAACATTCACAACCCACAAACTACATTAAGGCAAGGGAAAAAAGGAAGTAGTTTTACCACCAATGTTACCGCAGTAAAAGGGAATCACAACATCAATCTCTGAGGCTGGGAGAGCAAAGGAAATCATCAAACTGGATTTGGACATGCATTTGCATTTGCAGATTCTCTATCTTATGTTTCTGTGATTTATATCAGTTTGGTTGTGGGCTCAGCAATACCCATAATCCTCAGCTGTTTTGCTATGGAGAAGAAGCACGTCCACTTCAATGATTTAATATTGCCTATGCCACCAAATTCTTGAAAGAGATTAACTGAGGGACATGAATATTGTCACCCCATCTTTGTGCTGTTTATGCGGCCATGTTACTAGATTTGCTGCAAATTAGTGTAAAAGCAGGTAGGTCGGGGTTTGGGACGGCCACTCTGTTGTGGGTAGATGTGGTGTGTTCCATATCGCTTTGGGTAATCCACTGTCGATGGGCTACATTCCATTTCAAATTGCCCCCGGTCTGCCGCAATCCAAAAACTACTGTATCTGTTAACAAATGCCGTTTGATAGCCCGTGTCTGTAACATGGGAAATAACTAATGGAAATTTATATTTTCAACAGTTTGGTGGCTTCTTCTCCATAGCAAAACAACTGAGGATTATGGGTATTGTTGAGCCCAAAACTAAACTGATATAAATCACAGAAATGTAACATAGAGAGCAGCAATTAATGTAAACATACATTAAAATACGTGACATACACTTACAAAACAACAGACATGTAAGAAAAAACAACAGGTTCCGTGCTGCGGAGTCCCAAGTGACAGAAAAAAAATATGTGGCAAGGACACAAAAGTTATTTCTAATTGAAATACATTAGTCTGAAAGTCATGCTGAGAGGCATGTCAAAAATGGAAAATTTGTGTCCGTGGGCTCAAATCAATAGATTACATTTTGTGACTATTTCACGAACTGCCGTGAGACTAGGTTGTCCTGAAGCATCATGAAGGAAGGAGAGCTGTGGATTTCCTGAAAGACTGGTCCATTAATCCTTCTCCTGAGTTTCTCTATAGGTCAGATAAGGAATGGTCTAATCTGGATGTTAATCATGTGATTCCTGCAGATGACCCAGAGGTCAAAAAAGAACTGACAGTGAATATCATTATCAAGGATTTAGAATAGACTACTAACAGCCTGATTCATTACTTCTCATCCTGAATGAAGCTTAAAACATCTGTTGCCTGGTTTCTGAAAGTTAAAGAAATGTTCTTGTTGCTGGTACAAAAGAAAAGGGCATTTTGTGCTGCTGTAGACTTTAGTAAGGACAATCTGGAGGTTCAAAGACATGAAGTAGAGAGGAGTTTCAGAGCTTTTCAAACACTCTCAGGGGACAAAATAGAAGATCATGCCAAAGCGTAGAAGACATCATTCAGTATGTGCAAAGACATAAGGTCAAAGCTGAAATTGCCTTACTGAAACATGGCTTTAGAGGTCCAATGACAGTCAAAGATTGTAGTCAGTAATGGATGCTGTAATCTTTAGAGTTGGTGGCCATCAAAGACCAGTCATTATGCAAGGCCCTCCATATTCTTGTATGTTTTGTCATTATGTTTTTGTGCCTTGCTGGTTCTTAAGCAAACAGAGTTCTGATTGTATCTGGTGTAACCAACTTAGACATCAGAAAGGTTAAAAGAGGAGGCAGAGAGGCTGTCACAACTTAAGAGGGAGCTGGAGTGCACAGATGCAATGGTAGCACAGTGGATTGCTGAAGTCAAGGAATGGGCAGAGAGTGGTAAGTTACAAAAAATACACAGCGCATGACTTTTTGCAGTTTTTCAGTTATTATAGACATTTGTATTCAGTAGGTAATAAATATAGTACACAATCAGTAAAGCATTAGTGCTACAGAAATCTAGAAATCTCAGTTACATCACATATATTACAGTACACATCTTATTACAGTACAGCTTTTCACTCTAACCCATATCTAGAGACCCACATAACGGGTCAGCACGATCTCCAGCAGTCCATTGAAAGTCTTCATCTGGGTGTGAAGCAGCAGAAACAAACCTACTGACAAACCTACTGTCAGAATGGTATGTCAGCTTTTTCCTATATCATCTAATTTGTGAAAAAAATGTATGCAGATTGTTTTAACATATGTAGCATTTGTGTCTGCATATGTGGATAGAGTGCATTATTACAGTTTCTACCAAAAACCTTTGTCTTTGCATGTCTTTGTATACAGCAACAACTTCGCCATTGTGTCCGAAGGAGGTTGACAGTAGACAAGAAGCGACTTTTCCAGGGAATTGAAAAGTACAACAGCCTTGTTGCCGAACACTCCAAAAAGATTGACGTGACCCTGGTGGACCAGTCTCTTGCTGGGCAGAGCACTGACACAGAATGGCCTTGAGAGGACCATGACAGTGGTATGCATTTGTCCAATGCTTCAAAAATGTCATACAGTAGGTAAGACTTTACTATTCTGAAAATTATGCATTAAGTATAATGGTGAGTGTGCAATAAAATATGCAAAAAAAGGAAAAAAACATGCTGCAATTATGGGTGCATTACAAAATGTAATGCTGTAGTCTTAATGTAACTGTTTTGGATCATTAGTAATAATCATCATCAAGAAAAAGTTACATGACCAGTACATGCTGACATCAAGGCTGCAAGAGGAGCTCCCTATCCTGGTGAGGGAGATGGCCCAGCACTGTACATGGTTGCAGAATTTGGCAGTGGCTCTCAAAGCAGAGCTTGCAGGATGTTGTAAGTTAAAGGTTTTTTAATACAATAATAAAATACAATAATATAAACGACATTCATCCCAACTGTGAAGATATAGTGCTCTTATAACAAACACAACAGAAACCTTCTTTGCAGTTTGTCCTGTAGCTCATTAACTTTTAAGCATTTTAAACAAGATTTTACCAGCTGACAAGTGCAGGAACAGACAGTCGGAAACTTGAAAAGCTACTGGTCAGGATAACAGGAAGGAGTGAGGGGAAAAGAGAGGACAGGAAGGAGTGAGGTGAAAAGAAAGGACAGGAGGGAGAGAGAGCAAGGAAAAGAGAGGGACAGGAAGGAGAGAGAGTAAGTAATTAGTAAAAGATTAGTAAAAGTAATTAGATTTTAATAAGCATATTAGCTTTACACAGTTTTTGATAATTAATTATAAATTACTTATTTCAGTATTGTAGTGGTTAAAAATATTGGGAGAATTTTATAGAGCAGTTTCTCTGTATTGCTCAAGAATTAAATATGGTAAATCAGTGCCAAAACAATTTTCTCAATCTAGGTGTGCACTGTAATACAATGGCATCATGGGTAGGGTATTTGTATTATTGTGAAAAATCTCTCTAAATTGGATAACAGTTAGGGAAAAGTAGTCTTTAAGGTTTTGTAATATTTCATTTGAGTAGGGTATCATCAGTACATCTAATTTATGGGTCTTTGTCCAAAATTTGTCTCCAAGAGTAGCCTCTGACAGACCCACACACAGGCTTTACCTATGGGCGGATTTAACGTGTTTAAGTCCCGTTTTGGCTCATTTGTCCCCGAATGTAGCCTATGACAGATGTACACACACACACACACACACACACATAGGTGGACCTGTGGGCGGACTTGGCGCGCTAGACTTTTTTGGCTAAAATATCTGAAATAAATCAACCTTGCTACTTTTTTTTATCAGAGGACTTCTGGATGCAATATAAGTAATAGTTTGGCTGCAGTACATGTTTGATATATTTAGTAGATAAATGAAACCCTATTTTACAACCCTAGTTAGTAGACCGAAAGATCTACAAATATGGTGCCGATTTGCATGAAGTTGTGTGGCGCGGCTCTAGGGAATTGGAGTCCTTAAAAGATATTAGTGTTTTTTTCTAGAACTAGGAGTTGTAAATACAAAATTTAGCGTGCTTTAAGGAATTCAAAGGGATGGTTAATACGTGTGTGTAATTAGAATGTAAATATTTAATTGTTAAATGGGTAAAAATTAAATAATATTTGATAGCGCCCCCTCTCGTTGACTATACTCACAATACCGGAGATCAAGAGCTCTCTATAACAGTTGGCCCCATGTCTTTTGCTCATTTTGTTTCTGAATTATAAGTCTTCAAAGATGCACAGAGGTCAAGGTTCAAAGGTTAGTATTTCACAGCAGGAACCTCACACAATCTTCATACTGATATTATCCTACTCTACAGGCTGAGACCTTTCCAACGATATGTCTGGTTTAGCTCTACAACAAAGTTTTCATTTTCTCATTTCATGGACAGAAGACATCTCAGGTATAGTTTCAGAGGACACTCTGACAGCCTGACATATATAATGAAATTGTTTGTTTTATATTTTGTAGCAGAAACAGTGATGAAAATGATTCACATTCTTAGATTACAATACAATACAATATACATTTAATCACACTTAAGCAGGCTTAGCAGATTAGGCAGATCATCCTGTCTAACAGGGACATCCTCAGCAGTGACCCCTCCCTGAAGGGGATTGTCTAATTTCCTTTGACCTATTACAGGACTGGCTAAACAGCAAATAGACAGGTTCAGCTGATTACCCACCAGGGTTGTAACTAGGACCAAAAAACTTCAGCGTATAACTCTGCTTGCTTCCAGTAGGATAAACTTCAAAAGTCTACTTGCCCATAAATCACAAGACAGTCCAGCCCCAAGATATTTATCAGATCTCTAAACCCTTCAGATTTCTGAGGTTGCCTGGATCAGGCTTAGTTGTGCCTACAGTTAAAACTAAACATGGTTAAGCTGCCTTTACCTTCTAGGATAGCCAAATACTGAAGAAATTGCCAAAAAAAGGCTAAGACATGAGAATAAGCTACCTACCTTCAAGTTCAAGATCAAAAACTATGGATTTTAATTGACATTCTGCTCCCCTTTTCTGTGTTTTCACTGTTTTTTGTTTTGTTTAGATCTTGTTTGATTGTGTTGTGTTTTCCTATGTGCTTTTGCTGCTTCTATGTTTTTTATTTATTTAAAAATCATCTTAACTCTGTAACACACTTTGGGTTGCCCCTACCTGTGAAATGTGTTTTATAAATACATTTACCTTGCCTTGCCAAACTACTTGTAATCACTCTGCATCATACAACAATAGGAATGTATATGTTAAGACAGGAGATATATAAAAATAAAAATCCTGTTGATGTCATTAATAGTGGGTATGAGTATTGGGTGAATCTCTGGCCAAAATTTCTTATAGAACCCCTGGGGAAATCCATCTGGACCCGGACATTTCCCATTTGGCATAGCTTTGATTGCAGTCCAAACCTCCTCTTGAGTAAATATATTGTTTAAATAGGAATGATCCTCCTCCATAACAGTAGGTACCAAAATCTTATCAAGATAAGAAGCAGTGTTAGAGTTAGCATTTTCTGAACTATAAAGATATGTCTAAAAGTCTTCAAATGTATTATTGATCATCAGATGATTGTAAGAAACACTACCACTTGGTGTTCGAATCATGTTAAAAGAACGGTCACTATTCTGCCTTTTCAATTAGTGAGCAAGTAAATGACTAGATTTGTTGCCAAATTCATAATATTTCTGCTTAGAAAAAAGCAGCAACTTCTGTATATGGAGAGTGTAATCCATGTTAAGTTTAGCTCTAGCTGACACAAGTGTTGTTAAATTTGCAGTTGTGGGTGATTGTTTATGTATTTGTTCAAGCCTAGCAACTTTTTTCTAGGGTTTTCCTGTTACTTTCTAAAACTTTCTTCAGATATGAAGTGTAAGAGATGATGTGTCCACATAGGGTGGCTTTAGCTGTGTCCCAGTTCATAGCGGAGGAGACTGGGGAGTCCTTGTTATCAGTCCAAAAGTGGGATACATTTTTTTGCGAACAAAAGAGCGCAAGGATTCACTGTGTAAAAGAAAGGTATTAAGTTTCCAAATTGGGGTTCTGGGAATACTGAATGCTAAGTTAATAAATAAACCACTGGAGCATGATCAGAAATGACAATAGAATCTATATGGCAAGCCTGGACTGCCTGTAAAAATTGTTTAGGAATGAAAAAGTAATCAAGTCTAGAATACGACTTGTGAGGGAGGGAATAAAACGTATAGTCTCTTACTTTAGGATTTAGCTGTCGCCATACATCTATCAAACCAGTATCAGCACATAAATTATTGAGAATAGTGGATGATCTTGGATTAGATAATTTCTATGGAGGAGGATTTGTTCAAAGAAGAAACAGATGAAAATATGAAAAGAAATATTAAAGGCAAAAACATTTATCCTAATTGCTTGGCATAATAAAAAATGTCCAATGTATAAAAAGATTAGAACTGCAGCAAATACCCACCCTATCCTGTCCCCAAACAACAGGATGACAAAGTCCTTAATGACATCACCAGGCATGCTAAGCATGGGTTGTTCCCAATTTTCCAACAGACCACAGTTACAGCTTAGACACCAGAGACAATATCCAAACTTCACATTAAATTATAACGCTACCTTTATATTTGACATGGTGAGATGTGCCCTCGCAATTGAGTCTTTTGCACTATGTCAGAGCTATGTGCAATGTCATGGGAATAAAAAATAAAATACACTGTTTCCAAGAGGAAAAACTACAGATAAACTCAGCTTTGGTTCATGATGTATCAAGAGTTTTCATAAAGAACAACAGGAGCTGAGTAGTATTAGACGGTGGCTCGGTGTGTGTAAAGTCAGCCATCCTCTATTATGACTGAGGAAAATAAGTAAATGGGCTGTACTTATATAGCACTTTTCTAGTCTTTTCGACCACTCAAAGGGCTTCACACTACAGATCACATTCACCCCACCCCATTCACACAGCACTTGTTCTATATATTAGTGCTTTCTAGCAGATACACACACATTCACACACCGATGACACATCGGAGGCAATTTGGGGTTCAGTATCTTGCCCAAGGATACTTCTGCATGCGGACTGGAGGAGCCGGGAATTGAACCATCGACCTTTTGATTGGTGGGCAACTGCTCTGCCCCCTGAGCCACAGCCGCCGAAGTTACCGCACTTCAAAGTCTCCAAAAATGTAGCAGCAGATTCAGGAGTGTTGAAAAGACAAATCTTCCCATCAAAAAGACACCGGAGACGGCCTGGATAGGCAAATCCTTGGTACACGTTGCGACGGACCATCATTTTCCCCACGGTGTCGAACTCTCGTCGTTTTCGCAGGACTTCTGCAGATAGATCAGGGTAGAATCGTGGTTGAGAGCCTTCGTGGAGAATGTCACGTTTCTTTAGATTTCTGCGTTTCTCTCAGGGAGAAATGCAACCTTTTGTTGCCCTGTTCCAATGATTTTCATAACAAAACCATCTATGCTTATCTCCTGGTGTTATGCCAAGTATAAAAATAAATAACTGATAACAGTACTACTCCAACTCCAATTCCAAAAAAGTTGGAAAAAGCTGTGTAAAATGTAAATAAAAACAGAATTCAATGATTTGCAAATCTCACTCCCTCTTTAGTCTCCAGGACGCAGTGTCCATGATTTTCAAAAAAGAATTTCAAGTTTTGATTCAACTGACCACAGAACAGTTTCCCATTTTGCCTCAGACCATTTTAAATTAGCTTTGACCCAGAGAGGACAGCGGCCTTTCTGGATCATGTTCACATATGGCTTCTTCTTTGCATGATAGAGCTGCAAGCTGCATTTGTGGATTGCATGGCGAACTGTGTTCACAGACAATGATTTCTGGAAGTGTTCCTGAAACCATGCAGTGATTTCCAGTAGAGAATTATGCCTCTTTTTAATGCAGTGCCACCTGAGGACCCAAAGATGATGAGCATCCAGTTTTGACCTTTGGCCTTGTCCCTTGCGCACAGATATTCCTCCTGATTCTCTGAATCTTTTGATGATATGGTACACTGTAGATGGTGGGATCTTTAAAATCTTCAATTTTACATTGAGGAACATTTTTCTGAATTTGTTCCACAATTTTTAGATGCAGTTTGTTGCAGATTGATGAACCTCTGTCCATCTTTACATCTCTGAAATGCTCCTTTTATAACCCAGTCATGTTACTGATCTGTTGCCAGCTAATCTAATTAGTTGTCAAATGCTCCTCCAGTTGTTTTTGATTTGTGCCAGTTACTTTTACAACCTTTTGTTGCCCCTGTTCCAACTTTTTTTGAGATGTGTTGCTGCCATCAAATTCAAAATGAGCCAATATTTTCCATGAAATGGCAAAATGTCTCAGTTTCAACATCTGATATGTTGTTAATGTTCTATTGGGAATAAAATCATTGCATTCTGTTTTTATTTACACTTCACACAGCTTCCCAACTTTTTTGGAATTTGGGTTGTATTCTCACTCTGCTAAAATCATACAACAGTAGGTATTTATATGTTAAGACAGGATACCCAGGAGAATTATTTACAGTTATTTACATTTCCAGAAATATGAAAGATCTGTCAGCGCTCTGATCATTACAAAACTATTTTATCTTACTCTTGGGTGAAATTTTCTTGTGGCGTACAAGGACCTTCCTCTGGCTTTGAGACTCTATAGAAAAGAGATTATATGTTCAGGTATTTCAAACTTAGACTCTAATTGTCATAAGCAACATGCTTACAACAGACATTTTTCTAAATTAAATAAAATAAATTCTAAACTACCATCAGATTGAAAATGAGAATCAGGTTAGGGTGACGAGAAGAGCAGTCAATTAGCAATTCTCTTTTTCAAATAGTATATAGAAGTTACACTCAATGTGTACAGACATTCTGTACATACTTTTGTGCATCCTCCTCTGCACCAGACCCCAATTAAGTTGACCTTCTTATATACCAAAATAGTCAAGTCAGTTTCAGTTATATAGTGCCTGATCTTTACAAAAGT
>NW_026117293.1:0-14438 GCF_001640805.2 Lates calcarifer | reverse complement strand
AAATTTACTGTTTTATCCATGGTGGAGTCTTTAGGTAGAAATTATTACTGATCATCATCAATATCATTCATCCATTCATCATTTCAACTCTCAGAGATCCCCATTATAGATGGAAGCAGTCAGAAAATAACAGTGAGCTTCTGTGAGATTCTTTCTTCTTTATTTTCCCTCTCGTTCTCATGCTCACACTCAGATCCCACCTCATCAGAATAAGTTTCCGCCTAGTTTGAAGTTTTGAAACAAGAGTAGAGCATTAGATTAGGTTTGTCTGATAAAAAATTCCCTCTAAAGTGCTGAACGTCTCCTTTCTCCAGCTGCTTTTGAGAGGAGTCTGAGTCATTTTGTCTGGTATTCTCTAGGTTGTTTGAAGAGACAAAATGCTCCTTGGCGCGTTAACAGGCCCTCTGATGTTTGGTTCCCTCTGCTGCACTCCCTGCTCTACAGTGAGCACACACTTTGTGCTTTTTCCCCCCTCTGGGTATGTGTGTAGAAAAAGTCATAATAACACCAGTGTGTTTACGTAGAAGTGCAGTCGTGGTCTAAACCTAAAAGAAAAAACGTCGCATCCACAATCAGGGACCATGCACAAGTTTAGCTGTGGATTGTTCCTTTTTATTTTCCATGCTAACCTTTTAGCTGCATGCTAACAGCATACACCCATGTTGCAAAACAATGCGCACAAAACAATAAATATGTTGATTTATGGAACTTTATGGATGCGGCAACAAATAAACTTTCTGTATTCTTTACTTTGCTGAGGTCTACGTTTGCACAGATGGTAAAAGATTTAAGATGTTTACAGTGAACTGTCTAATATGAGAGTTCATCATCATGACTCAGTTGTCAGCATTTGTGTATACCTTATGCATTTTAATGTTTATATACTGTATTATATTAACTGACAGCAGTTTTCTAGTTTTTAAGAAATCAGCATATGTCAAGAATTATCAATGCACATTAATCAATCAGTGTTTATCTCTCTCTTTCCCTCCCCCCTCTTCCTTTTGGATTTGTTCCCTCTCCTTTTAGTAACTTACTTTCTTTTCCAATGTTTATCTCTATTTCTGACACACACGTTAGATCTCACTGCTACTTGTTTATGTGTGTGCATTTACAGGTAGATATGTGGATGCACACACATGCTGACACTTACATACAAAGCAATGCACACAGGAGAGCAGGAGGTTACAGTCTCTACTTGTTTGGAAGCTTTTTGCTCAGATCAAAAATGCATCACAACAGCTGAACACAAGAGAGAGAGGGAAAGAGAGAAGAAACAAGAGAGAGAGAGAGAGAGAGAGAGAGAGAGAGAGAGAGAGAGAAACAAAGCCAAAAAGGAGCATCTTTACTCCTGCTGTGTTTTGGCTCTAGAAAATTCTGTCTAGTCATTCTCTAAATTTCAGATTTCATGTTGCACTGTAGGATGATGATATATATTATTTGTCATACACTGTGTACAGTACTTGATTTCCCTGTGATATTAATGTGAGACTATTTACCATAAACATGTTTGAACACCAAGCCAGATTTGGGTTTGGAGATAAATCTACAGGAGCATTTTGAGAAGTGCTTTCAGAGCAACTGTAGTTAGAGGTTTTTGGGTTTTTTGTAATGACAGATTGGGTGGGGAGAGAGATGCAGGTGGTAAAAAAATCACCTCCAATGTGCTTTTCTAAAAAAAAAAAAAAAGAACTTCAATGTGACAGGAAACATGGGATTAAAGAGAGACTTGTTCTCACTTGTAAAAAAACACCTAGACTATAACACCACACAGATGTCTCATTTGTTAAAAATTGCTTTATTACAATACAATTGACCCATGATCTTTAACAACATTCTACATTTACCACCTTTTAAAAATCTGTTGGTTAGACTACTTCTTTTGTTGTGAAAAAAAACTGGCATTAATCTGCATATTAACTTCTCTCCTCTATCTTTCCCACCTCACTGTAAGAGCAGAATGAATGAAATCAGACGTGCATGATGGTAACCAAGGTAATGCTGAAAGTCTGTACTGTGACACAGCTGGCCAGAAGGGAGCGATTGCCAAATATAGAGACTGTAAATTCATAGTTTCATTGTGTAGTCTTGTGCAAACATAAATTACACCTTTATACATTTTATCAGGACTTTTACAAATTAGCCCTCAAACTGCTTCAACTTAGAGTGTGTGGCCAAAAGAATCATCTCAATACTTGCACCAGAAAGGACGCAAGTGGAAAAAAAATAGTTATTGATTAATTGCAGGTGATTGTGAACTGTGTAAAAATGCATAATCTGGCCATATTATGTTGGCTTTGTTTCTATAGTACTGTGCTGTTAAACTCACACTCTCAGTTTCTCAGTTTCATATATCATTTTTTTAACTACCCATTGCTTTTTTCCTCCTCTCCTTTCTTTCTAACTTAGTCTCTTAACCCCCACTCCTGACATACTGACATACCCCCATGCACGCACACACACACACACACACACACACACACACACACACACACACACACACACACACACACAGTCTTTCTAAGCCACAATTACCACAGAAGGATTCCTCCACAGGCTAATATGCTCCGTTAAGCTTGGCGAGCCTAAGCAAAGCTCTCTGAAATTAGTGTTGGAGTCAGTCACACACATCTATGCCACACAAAGGCTTCGCTTTCAACTCCCTGACACTGAATAAGTCTGGCTGCATGTGCTCTGTGATACTGAGCTCCTTAATAGGAGTCAATGAACTCTGCCCAAAAGCCCTGTCGAGAAGCTCCATATTCAGACGGTTTCCCTGAATAATAATCATCACCGCTGTCAGCTTTTAACAATGCAGATAACTACTGAGTGGAGACAATTTGGATGATTTCAGTGAAACTAATGGTTTAACTACTATTCAACATGCCAATCGTTTTACTATTAACTCAACTGATATGCCACAACCTTTACTTTTTTCTGCTGTAATTCTGTGGCTCATGCATAGTTTCTCAGCCTGAGGGTCAGTAACATGCACATTTGTAAAAGCAAAAGTTCTTACTGAGATCAGCTGATTTCATTTGAATAGTTTTTCAATCAGTGGATCGACATCTCTCTTCTGGCTCCCCAAGAGAGATGTGTCACATGAGTGATGGAATAAATCCTGTACACTCTCTTGACATGAACTGAATTTTTGTATAGTTAGCAATCAAACTAGCTTGTTAGTTAGAATCCTAGCCCTGATGTAGGATGTAGGTAACTTTCCATTCCCCACCCACATGCTAGTAACAATCAGTGGTATTAATGACCCATAAATAGCTACTATGCCACCAAGCTTTCAGCACCCAACATTTTGTGGAAATCCACAAATTAATTTCAATACAAGGGACTTGGGACCATCATTTTTATAGTCCTTTCTCTACTTCTGCTACTTTTCCAGTCTTTTTCTAATGGCTGTTAATGGCTGCAAGGACACATAAGTGCATTTAATATTAGTAATGGTGCAGGAAGGCTTTTCTCATTGATTCCTAGGAGAAATAAAGTCTCAGCTTTTTGCAGAGGAAGAGCATCAAGGAGAATTCAGCTGTACTGTAAGTTTCAGAAGCTGGTGTTAGTCAAGTCACTGTTGATTGATGTTGCTCCCAACATCTTTTATCTTTTTGTGTTTGTTTGCTTTGCTAGTTTAAAATAGTTTTTTTTGTAGTTACAGTCTGTGTGGTCCCTATACTTTTGTCCTTGGCCTGGTGGATATTTGATGACTTTGTGAAATAAGTGTCAGGATTTGTAGCCGTATTTGTAGCCCACTGTGTGTGTGTGTGTGTGTTTGTGTGCTGGATGACAGAGGACAGAATGGAGAGAGGATCTTTAGAAAAATGACTGAACCCGTGAACCCTCAGTATGAAAACAGCGGTGGAGGGAGGCCGTGAACAATCAGGCTGAAATTAGAGAAAGATCACATTTAATCATCTGTTTGCAGATTCACCTGCTGACTTTTCTCACATGGAGAAAACTAACTGTGCTCAGTAGCTGCAGTTATGCATTGCAAATGACTTGGCTTTTGCACTTCCCACTCATGTTATGAAAAAAAACAATCTAAATGGCTCGCATGAAATTAAGATTATACATAACGTGAAGATGTTCAATAAGTCCTCTCAATGATGGCTAATCACATTTACGTCAGACAGACAGTCTGAATGTGACAGTACTCCTCTGTAAGAGAAGTATTTCTCAAATAAGTTACAAGTATTGTGTTGTTTTTCAACAAATCATCTCGAATGGCTTCTCAGAAAAACTGAACAAAATGTCTTTAACAACTAAGATGTCACATTTATGGTTTCATTTATTCTGTCTAAGGTAATTATACTCACCTCATCACTTCATGTTGGTTTCGATAGCAGAAAACAGACAAAAACATTATAAATGGTCAGACACTGCCTTCATCTGAAAAACACTTTGCACAGACTATATTGTGACAATAATTTACTGGTGTTCATTTTGTCTACCCTCTGTTTTAATTAATTACTTTTCTGTGGGGTAGGAAAAAAGGGCTGCACTTGACCAGACCAGCCATTGTATTCTTTCTATCAAGATCCAGTGTAATGGGATGGAGTCAAAACATCATACACTGTCTGCAATTTAATTACTGATATTCTGTTAGCAAGCTCATTGTAATGCTGGGTGGCAGGAGGCAGCTTAAAGACAAAGTGGAAGTCAAGTAAAACTATTTACAAAGCACTTTAAACAGTCAGATTCATGTCAATGCACTTTTCAGAAGAATAGCTACAAAATGGTTTTTCATTCAGTTTTTCAGTCAGACTGTGTTGTTATGAAAAGAATTTTTCATTAAGTAACAGAGTAATTAGAAAATAAACGAGTTATACTTATCAACGTGTATTATGCAGGAAGTAAACCCAAGATGTTGCTGTCAAAGGAAAAGGCTCCAAGCTTCTACTTTTCACAGCTCTATAAAAAGAGACTGTGCTCCGGATAAAAACCTGTGCCTAAACCTGACCAAACCTTAACCACAGTGATGTCCTGTCAACAGTGGCAACAAAAAAACATGTCTGAGCTCTGGAACCAAATTGTTATTCTGGAGGGCATAGACCAGTGACATATTTTGCCATTTCATTTCATTTAATTAGAATATAAATCATTACTGCAGAATAATTGGATGTGAACATAATTCAGACATGTTTTGTAGAAAGACCATATTAGGCATGTTGTAACCTTCTTGTTCAGTTTGACATTGAGGACAGAGAAAAGTGCAGTTTCAAACAGTAGAGAACCTCAAGCAATTTTCAAAATCAATGCCACTGAAAAACCAATTAGCTGACTATTCTGTAACAGCAGCGGTGGCATTCTGACCTCACCAAATCATGACATTTAGAAGATAAAAGACTGGAGTTTGATTTAAAACTTCATTATATGAGTGTCACAGCCGTCCGATAGAGCATTAAAGGCATAGTCATGACTGAGGACATGTCCTGTTTTACCACCGAGGACAGTTTCTTTTTATTGCTTTTCGTATGTTAATAATCTTTACTGATGTAGTGTTTTTGCTAAGTTCATCTTTGTCTTCTCCTTTCCAGGTCATTTTTTTCATTTGCTAACCCCCTCGTCTTCTCCATTTCCCTCCCCTCGATAGCTGTCCTCACCTCCCCTCTCTCTCGCCTTTGGTGATTTTTTTATAGCTAGTCAGCAAAAAGACTCAGAGAGACTGCTCCTCACTTTAACTTCATTACGTGCAATTAGCCACCTTGTCCTTCAGTAAAGTTCACAGTGGTGCATAGGTGTGGGGCCCAGCAGCTGCCTTGAGCTCAGAATTAACACTGAAACTGTTTTATTTCTAGCTTCTTTATAGAGCTCCTTTGCCTCTGTGTGCTGTTTTGCATTTAATGCAGCCAATTTCCTAAATCAACTAAATGTCTATGTTAAATACAATTTAATATGGTTAATTTGATGTAGCAGTGTCAGTGTGTCAGTGTCTTACAGGAACTTAGTTGTACAGCATAGCTGCTACCCTGCACAAGAAATTGTTGATAGTAGATAAACAAAATGAAAATGTGGAACTCAGATTAGTTTACAGATTGTAATCTGTTGTGCTGGTAAAATGACTGCTTTATTATAAATGTTGTGTTGGGGGAAAGTAGTTTCTATTTTTATAGCATGTGTGGTGAAATTTCTTCTCGACATTTGTAGCTATATGACAGTTAAACCACTTCACTGACTGTAAGTTTAGAGAAATTCAAAGAGGCATATAAAGTACACTTCAAGGAAGCTGTTCATTCAGTGCCACAAAACCAAAGCAAAAACTAGCAGCCCAGGGATAACAATAACACTACTTTTAACATGTGTGTTTTCTCCTCACTGCTGCCCCTCAGTGACCCTCTTACTTTTCTGGGATTTTGCAGCTCAGAGCAGGTCCAGCACATTGTAATCAAGGCAGCCAGTCATATGTAAAGTTAAATGAGTGATCCAAATGTTTGTTAGACTATAGTTGAATATATAGTGAATATTCTCCAAAATGTCAACTTAAAGTTGCAGAGAACTTTATACTGTGCATCTTTGCTGTTCAGATGTGTAGTAGATATAGCCTAAATCCCAGCGTCAGACTTTTCCTATATTTCAGAATTCATCCTCCATGTTATATTATTTTACATTTTTCACCCTAGACTTTGTTTCCCCTGGTTTGGAGTGGAAACAAAATCAGTAAGAGGTCTTGGTGTTCATGAAATTATATTCAAAATGTCCAAAGTGATGTATGGAAATGACAAATGTGGCACAGAGCTGTAAGAGGAACTGCTCCAGGTTGAGGAGAAAACTGTGGCTATCTTAGAATTCTTCAACATCAACCGTCAGGTCAGGAGGTGAAATGGCACGCCCCCTAAATAATAACATATCTGCCCTAATTTACCATACATTTTGCTTGTGGGACCTCAGCTTTAAAATTGTATACCGACCCAGGGCAAGAGTGGAATTTTCAAAAACATTTTTAATAAACTGATTGAGCCATTTGGTAGAAAAACAGGACAGAACTGCTTGCAAAGTACCCACCATCTCAACAAAGTAGTACCTTTAACACCAATATGTAAAATTGTGTTTCAAAAGTATTTTTAACCCAAATCCTTATATTACACTGTATTTTATGATGCAGGCTCTAGGCACAGTTTCTCTGTTTTTAGGTTTGTTCCCTTGTACAGAGGCACTGCAGCAATCTTCAGACCCGTTCATCCTGTTCCACAGTACAGGTGAGATTTCCCATATGTCTTCATTTTGTGTCCAACTCCACAGAAAACCAGCAGAAGTGAATGAGAGCGGAGCTGATGGATTGCACCCTGGGTCATGCATGACTTAGCATCTCGTTAGCTTCCCCCACAAGCAGAGCCGGTGGAACAACGGCAGGATTTACAGACACAAAAAGGTAAATGAGCTGTCTGTTTCTGTTGAGGTCACAGTTTTGTTTTTTTCCCTTTCTTTGTGAGGTGACTGGTTTTTACATCATCAGTAGAAACACATTATGTGCTTCACTTGAAAAGTTGTTATAGTCTTTCAAGCTGGGCACCTGTGCACAAGCCTGATTTAAACTCCTACAGTTAGTCACAGTACCAAGACAACAAGGTAAAAATACTCTGTCCCCTGAGAGTGATACACTCATAATTAATTTTAATTATTCTATATACTGCTGGGTTACTTGTGAATATTCCCCAGTATCCACAAAACGTTTTTATTTGATCTAATTTTATCATTTTATTTTTATATTATTAATTGAAACTTAAGTGACATGTTCAGGAAGGATGCGTAAGTGCTTGTCATGGGCCAAACAACCCTGCAGCTATCCAAATATTTGTTTGGCATAGACTGGAATTGATGTTTGAATGAATGGGACTGTAGCACTGGATAAGGCACTTAAATCATGCTGAAAACATAAAAGGGGCTTTACTGAAGCTGTCAGTGGATTCAGTAAAATGCTGCACAGATGCAGAATAAATGTCTGAAGGTGGATAACAGTGTCACGGTAAACGTATGAACCTGATTTTCTGAATCAGTGTAAATGCAGCACATGGAGATGGATGAGATCGGCTGTGGACACCAAATAACCTTGTTACAAGTTCTCTGGGAAGAAATATATTAATAACCCTGTTAGAGTGGAAAATATATATTACAGTGCCACCCTGAACCCCCCACCTTCCACCCCCCCCCACAGATAATGACGTGTCAGTGAGAGCAAATGAAATGGGCCAATTTTCAAACTCATTACAAACTCAGTTCTGAGGAGTGAGAAAAAGAGGAAACAGAAAGAGAGAGAGAGTAAAGAATCTGAGACAAATGATACACACCACATTGGCTTTGTGTCTGTGTGTTATGAGTTTGTGTGTATGTGTAAGAGACTGTTTGTGTGGGTTTTGTATATGCATGCCTCGTCTGTGCCTTTAGGTGTGTGCGTGGATGCTGTGTGTGCTTTTTCCCTGTCTGTGTGTGCAGATGCATGCTTTCTGCAGACTTTGGCGTGATGTGTGTGTTATGTATGCTTTGAGCGTACCTTTTTTTGATGTGTGTATGTGTGTGTGTGTATACGTGTGTGTGTGTGTGTGCATCAACTCAGCCCAAAGCCAAGCTGACAGACAGCTTCCCTCTGAGGAACCCCTTAGTGTTTCTGATTGATCGTCATAATGCCAAGGTACAGGCCCTGTCCTTGGTGCCTATGCTAATTGCAGGCTCATGCATATTTATGAGCTCCTTGGGAATCAACCAGCTAAATAAAGGATGAGGCCGTTGGCTTGGAGCTGCGTTCATCACTGACTCTGATTGATTAGAAAGAGAAAAAAATCTGCCTGTATAGACCAGTGTTTTTTCCCCCCTCTCCACAGCTCAAGGATCATAATGCGAGCTTGTAGGAGAGCAAACAAAAGGTGGAGGTCTCCTGATTCAACAGCAGTTAAATCATGGACATGCTAATATAAGAACTGGATACGGTGCCGCTGCTCAGCCATTTTTTTCCAGTGGCCACTCAATGAAAAATCCCCTTGTGGCCCAAAAAGTGTTTTCCCCATAGGCCACCATTGTAAAAGAGACACCTGTAAAAATGTTGACAGGACACCTCCGGCTATAAACAAAGTCAGTTATCACTCGTCGTATTTTATATTTTTAAGCCATGGAGTTTAAATCTTTGTAAAACTTTTTAAAAGCCCAGAAAAGTCATGTTTCTCTGAGTAATGTCTCTGAGTGCAGGCACTCTACGCGTGGTCTTGTTGGGTCTTGGGAGCGAGGATCCTTGCTAGCTTACAGTGGACGCTGTGTGATGTGTAAAATTAAAGGTAAAACTGAATAAATGACTCAAGCCTTCTTTTCACACCATGTGATACTTTGATTTTGTGGTTTAGCGTTGCATTTATCAGTCAATTGTCAGCCTTTGTTCTCGTACATATTTTTTAAATAATATATTACCCGTAAGGATTCACTGATATGATATTATAGGTGATTTTTCATAATTCCTAGTTTTCTTCAGGGTATTTTAAATTCATAAGTCATTTACCTTATATGTGGTAGTTGTGTAATGTTGGTAGTGTGATCTGTGCAGTGTCTTATCTTTTTATACAGTCTATGGTGACTTAAGTTCAATAAACCTGTCATCTGTTTAAAAAAACAAAACACACATTTATTTATTCATTCAAGACTTAAACTGTCTCAGTGTGGTAAATCCTAATCATGGGGAAGATCACAGATGGAGCTTGTCGCAGTGATGAAGCAGGACCTGCAGTACCTCCACCTGAAGTTCCCAGGGACACTGATCATCTTCACCTCTGTCATCCACAGGTGCCAGTGGAGGACTGTTAACCTGGGACAGTTAAATAATTGAGTAAAAAAGTATATTTCAGACTCTTAAACCCACTATTAGGAGCAATAAAGCTGCTGGAACTAACTACAGTATACATATATGTACAGGAGCATGCTCAGTAGCTTGACTATTACAAATTACATGAGGCTCAGTTTGTCAGAAAATAGTCACAAATAAAGGTGTTTCATCTTCAGATTTTGTGCACTAATTTTTAATTTTATAATATTATATAATATATATGCTATTTAATGTCTTAAATAGAGACATGGATGAATAATATTTAATTTATTTATCCTGAATGTTGCAGTGGAGAACAGTGAACAAATAGAAGTGTTAGTAATAACATGGGAAATTATGCATAACTATAGCACTGTACATATGAAGATTCCATATGAGTGTGTATGTCAATATAAAAAGATAAGAAAGTATTTGCAGCCAAGCAAGTTTAACTACTTATATGCCATGTACAGATTCAATTCAATTCAGTTCAATTCAGTTTTACTTATATATCGCCGAATCACAACAAAAAGTATCCAGCTCCCATAATACATCCGCGCATCTGGCACATGGCTGTACGCCAGCTCTTACAATCCAAAGGTTTCTCTCTGACTTCATGCTGGATATATTTTAAGACCAGTTAGAAGCGGTTGCTAGGCGGACCAGAATCAGCTGGCTTTTTTCTGTCAATGTTGACGTAGCTCGTCATTTGTCACGACGTGTCTCGTTATTGGCTATTAGCTTCTGGGCGGGACTTAGAGAGGCGGAGAAACGAAGCCGGAAAACATATTTAAACCATGTTTGAACCGTTGCTCCTGTTTGCTAGTCCTGTGGGAAAACGTTGATACTGAAGAGAGGCCTGGATGCTAAAACAAACTCTGGACCTGTGTTTTTTGTCGAACACGAGTGAGACTGGACATTGAACACACCTACGGCGTCGAGGTAAGGCAAACAGTTAGCGGCTAGCATTATCTTGTAATGATACCTTTTCATTTCGGTCGTTTATATCGCATGGGTAAGAGTGTGTTGGCGTTTCTGTGACTGCGGCGTCCTGGACATGAGTTGTGGGCACCTAACGTGGATGGATAATCTGTGTAAATTCCTGTTTGTTTTCACTTTACCCACACTTTGTCTCTGTGACATTGTATTTTACATCCTGGCCATTCTAACCCAGTTTACGGTGGTTTATCATGTATCATTTTGCATCTCTACCTGACTGTTTTACGCCTGGGTGTTAGCATTAGCATTAGTGTCGAGCGTTAGCATTAGCCCTATGTTTAATGTTTAAAGTGTGTTTGTGTTGCTGTAACTAAAGGAACATGAGTTCTGGAGGGTGGTAACTGCTTCTTTGTAACTTTGTGCTCAATCTGGGTCATTTTAAATTAGTTTATTGGCAAATTAACATGTCCGTGTGATCATTTTGTGTCTATTTGTGATGGTCTTGCATCGTTTTACATCTACTTATGGTCAGCTTCTTTGTGTTTGTTTTGCATCATATTGTGTCTTTGTAGTTTTGTGTCTATTCCAGGTCATTGAACGTTTCTTTATGGTCATTTTGTGCTTCAGTGTGGTAGTTAAGCATCTAATTGTGATCATTTTGTGACTCAGTGTTTTGCCTTAGTGGTAGTAATCTGACCATAGCCACTGATCCCCTGTTGTGTTGATTAGAAATTTGTTTGTGGTGACTTGAGACTTTATTGAGCCCAGTTTTGTGTTAAATATAAGCTTGAAAACTAGATTTTAACACTGCTCCTCCACAAGTTTTAAGTCTAAAGATTAGGTGACAATGTATGAGCTGAGACAACTTTTAGAAATTGTTATAAAAACTTTAAAAATTGCTTTTCTCTCTCAGATCAATAAAGTCATATTCTACTAACTTAATTCATTCATTCACCTCAGAACAATAAGTATGGCTCAAGGTTCTAGTGTTTAGTTTTCAGCGTTGTATTCTTCAACACCATTCAAGTTTTGGAGGTGAACTATTCTTTATTAATTGGGTTACTTGTTTTTTGTTGAACTTGTGTTTTCCAGCTTTACTGGTTCAGCTGCTGCAGCCTGGATAGAAACACCAGCTCTCACCTGATAAACCAAACAGGTATGTGTCCTAAAGATTTGCCCAGTCTGAAAAAAACCTGTTGATGAGCTGAATTATTAATGTTAGTAAAAGTGTTATTGTTCAAATCCCTGGTATTTAATTAGTTTAATAGATAATAACTGATTAATCGTGTATATAAATTGTCAGAAAATGGTACTAGTTATAATAATTTTGCAAAATAGTTGTCAGTTAATTTTCTGCCTGTGGACTGAAGTATAATTAAAAATACCACAAGTTAAAACCCTGATTTCAAGAATGTAGTCAAGTGAAAGTTTTTATTAGGCAGTTTACATTAATATATATGATTCCTCCAGTAATTAGTTGACAATTAATATAGAAATTTAAGATTTAAGATAATCATTCTCTGAGACACTTTAACGTTGAATATTTATGTGTGTTTCGGGGTTAAACTGTTGATATGGAATAGGTCATAGTGTATTGATCATTTCTTTTTGTATATTTCTCTCTTCATTTCCTCCAGGTGTCGCCATGTATTCCACAATCACAGAGAATTTTCGTGCAGTGAAGACATTCTTTCAGACCTGGACTGAGGCCTCCAGGTAATTGAATTATATATATGTGTGTGTGTGTATATATATATATATATATATATATACACACACACACACACACTATCTGAATACTTTGATTTGTCACAAAAAGACTGAACTCATTATTAAAGTTTGTTTGCATAGTTCATGAATGTACAGTTCAAAGAAAATGAAGGTCTCTCCCACCTCCTAGACTCTTCTTCTTATTCTCATGCTTTGTCTTTCTGTCACTTCCTTGTCCTCTCACACACACACACTCTCTCCCTCCCCCTTTCTCCCTGTCTATCCCTCTACTTCCATCTTTGTCACTATTACAGTAAATCATAAAAATGTGAAGAACTTATTCAGTTCAGTGTCACACTATTACTGTCATTTTGCTTCACTTTTCACTGCTGTTGTGTGAATATCAGGAGCTGGTGGAGTCAGAACAGCTTCTTCTGTCTTTGTGTTGTAAGCAAAGTTAACTGTTGGATTAGTTCTGATTAGTCCACTCTCTGGTTTCTTTGTAGATTTAGTGTCTTTTACTTCTCTATCTTTTGAAGTTCAATACCCAGAAACTCTCCATGCTTTTATTTTAATGTGTTAAGTCACACCTTTATATTAACGTGTTTTTCTCCACAGGATTCAAACTTGAACCATTAAACCACACACAGAAGAGACAATGTGAGGACATTTCCAGAAGGTCAGTGTTAGTTCCTTCTTGTCACTTTGACACAAACCTCTTGTCTGGAATAAATAGCAATAAATTAAAACTGCGTAGCTTATTAGTTTTAATTAATATTCATCAGTTTTTCAACAATGTAGCTGCAAATAATTTAACAAGAAGTCTAACAATCTATAACACCTTAGTTTAGAACAGACTAGAAACCCTTTAAATAAACAGGTTAAAAAAATGAGTATAAAACCTTAAATGTGTAAAAATAAATATAAGAACACTTCTTAAACCTTAAAGGAATAGGTCTAAAAAGTAAGGATAAAACATTTTAAAAACAATTTAGATAAACTTAAAACCTTAGAATATTAAACCTTTTTATAACATATATAAAAACTTTAAAAGTAGGTTTAATAATTAAGCATGAAACCTGTACAAAATGATGATGAATGATTTTGTTGTTTTTAGAACCTTAAAAAATGTTCAAGTATCAAAACCTTAAACATGACATTTCCCTTAAAATAAAATGCAAGTCAAAAGTGTAGAAGACAGTTTTAATCATTTTATTCCAGACAACATATAACCACAAGGAAACACTTGTTAGAGTTGGTTATGAGCACATTTTCCAAACATGTCTACTAAGCATCTTTGTGATGCAATTATTAAGTAATTGTATTATAAGTTCTCACACGTGTGTAATAAAGACATATTAGGCTTTGGAAAATGTCCTCAAGTACATTAATCCTAACCAGCACTAACAAAGGTTAGACAGTTTGAGAACCTTTATCTAAGTAACAGCTTGTAACACTTGTTTTCTTTCATCCACTGCAGGTCTTCAGCTGCTGTCGTCTCCTCCTCCTGCAGAGACAAGAACACGTCTTAATCACAGAAACTGATCAGTAAATCTAAATATTTTTTGATATTTTTATGCCTTACTATATTTTTCGCATATCTGGCACCATGATATCATTTAAAGGAGCCATCTTATGTTGTTTTCCCACAGACACTTCTACAATGTTTTTGTGGATTAGATTAGATTTTCATTTTGCTATTTCAAAGAGTGCAATATCTGTACCCAAAGCCAATCTATTACTGTGTACATACTCATGTTTATAAAATGCCCTTTTCCGTTTTTACTGTTCCAACACTGAATTTCCCCACTGTGGGACTGATAACGGATTATCTTAAATAAATACTTCTGAACACTGAATATTTTTGCCTGTCTGAATATTTTTAGCCTCAATTATACATTTATACATACATAATGGCAATCTACAAATAGAGAATACTTAATTACAAGAAATTACAAGATCTCTTTTAATGTTGTAATATACTATGACTTTTTTTGAC
>NW_026117292.1:0-35722 GCF_001640805.2 Lates calcarifer | reverse complement strand
CGGCTTCTGCTCACAGCGAGTCCCGCGTCTGAAGGTCCTGCTGTCTCGGCTTCTGCTCACAGCGAGTACCGGTTCTGAAGGTCCTTCCTGTCTCGGCTTCTGCTCGCTCATTAAGCTCAGAATGAAAAACTGCTGTCTAGTGAAAGGAGAGGGGAAAGTAAAATCTCATTCACTTTTATATGAATATTGGTCAAATTCTATTGATCATGTACAGTCGGGATGTATGGAAAGTGTGAGCCGCCGAGGGGGATCTTTTCCCGTCTGTCGACTCACATTGAGTCCCGCGTCTGAAAGTCCTCCTGTCTCGGCTTCTGCTCGCTCATTAAGCTCAGAATTATCAAATGCTGTCTCCAGTGAACGGAGAAGAGAAGATGAGATTTCAGCCACTTTACTATGAATATTGGTCCAATTCTAATTTTCATGAACTGTAGGGATGGATGGAAACAGTCCGTGACCGAGGGGAAACATTTTCCCGTCTGTGACTCACAGTGAGTCCCGCGTCTGAAAGTCTTGCTGTCTCGGATTCTGCTCACGGTGATTCCCGCGTCTGAAAGTCCTCCTGTCTCGGCTTCTGCTCGCTCACTAAGCTCAGAATGAAAAACTGCTGTCTAGTGAATGGAGAGGAGAAAGTAAAATCTCAGCCAATTTAATAAAAGTATTTGTCAAATTCTAATGTTCATCAACAATCTGGGTGTATGAAAGTGGCCGAGGGATCTTTTTCCCTTCTGTGGACTCACACTCAGTATGGTATCTGAAAGTCTTCGTGTATCCGCTTCTGCTCTCTCATTAAGCTCACAATTAACGACTGCTGTCTCATGTGAAAGGAGAGACCTTCTTTAGAGGCTGCATTTCAGACCAGTGTGTGAAAAAGCCCGAAAATCCACGTATCGCTGCTCAATATCTAATGTTTATCAACTTTCATTTCATGAATAAACAAAATAGACAGCAGTCTAGGCCAGTGAGTCAACATCTGCGTTTTACTTCTTTCTGTCGCTGATAAAGCTCACAATTAACAAATGCTGTCTCCAGCGAAAGGAGAGGAGAAAATGACAATTCAGCCACTTTAATATGAATGTTTGTTGAATTCGAATGGTTGTGAATGATCTGGGTGTATGGAAACGGTCAGCGGCCGACCGGGATATTTTCCCTTATGAGGACTCACAGTGAGTCCCGCGTCTGAAATTCCTCCTGTCTCGACTTCTGCTCACAGTGATTCCCCCGCGTCTGACAGTGCGCCTGTCTCGGCTTCTGCTCACAGCGAGTACGGTTCTGAAGGTCCTTCCTGTCTCGGCTTCTGCTCGCTCATTAAACTCAGAATGAAAAACTGCTGTCTAGTGAAAGGAGAGGAGAAAGTAAAATCTCATTCACGTTTATATGAATATTGGTCCAATTCTAATTTTCATGAACTGTAGGGATGGATGGAAACAGTCCGTGACCGAGGGGAAACATTTTCCCGTCTGTGAACTCACAGTGAGTCCCGCGTCTGAAAGTCTTGCTGTCTCGGATTCTGCTCACGGTGATTCCCGCGTCTGAAAGTCCTCCTGTCTCGGCTTCTGCTCGCTCACTAAGCTCAGAATGAAAAACTGCTGTCTAGTGAATGGAGAGGAGAAAGTAAAATCTCATTCACGTTTATATGAATATTGGTCCAATTCTAATTTTCATGAACTGTAGGGATGGATGGAAACAGTCCGTGACCGAGGGGAAACATTTTCCCGTCTGTGAACTCACAGTGAGTCCCGCGTCTGAAAGTCCTCCTGTCTCGACTTCTGCTCAGAGCGAGTCCCTGTTCTAAAGGTCCTTCCTGTCTCGGCTTCTGCTCGCTCATTAAACTCAGAATGAAAAACTGCTGTCTAGTGAAAGGAGAGGAGAAAGTAAAATCTCATTCACGTTTATATGAATATTGGTCCAATTCTAATTTTCATGAACTGTAGGGATGGATGGAAACAGTTCGTGACCGGAGGGGAAACATTTTCCCGTCAGTGAACTCACAGTGATTCCCGCGTCTGACAGTGCGCCTGTCTCGGCTTCTGCTCACAGCGAGTCCCGCGTCTGAAAGTCCTCCTGTCTCGACTTCTGCTCAGAGCGAGTCCCTGTTCTAAAGGTCCTTCCTGTCTCGGCTTCTGCTCGCTCATTAAACTCAGAATGAAAAACTGCTGTCTAGTGAAAGGAGAGGAGAAAGTAAAATCTCATTCACGTTTATATGAATATTGGTCCAATTCTAATGTTCATGAACTGTAGGGATGGATGGAAACAGTTCGTGACCGAGGGGAAACATTTTCCCGTCAGTGAACTCACAGTGATTCCCGCGTCTGACAGTGCGCCTGTCTCGGCTTCTGCTCACAGCGAGTCCCGCGTCTGAAGGTCCTGCTGTCTCGGCTTCTGCTCACAGCGAGTACCGGTTCTGAAGGTCCTTCCTGTCTCGGCTTCTGCTCGCTCATTAAGCTCAGAATGAAAAACTGCTGTCTAGTGAAAGGAGACGGGAAAGTAAAATCTCATTCACTTTTATATGAATATTGGTCAAATTCTATTGATCATGTACAGTCGGGTTGTATGGAAAGTGTGAGCCGCCGAGGGGGATCTTTTTCCCGTCTGTCGACTCACATTGAGTCCCGCGTCTGAAAGTCCTCCTGTCTCGGCTTCTGCTCGCTCATTAAGCTCAGAATTATCAAATGCTGTCTCCAGTGAACGGAGAAGACAAGATGAGATTTCAGCCACTTTACTATGAATATTGGTCCAATTCTAATTTTCATGAACTGTAGGGATGGATGGAAACAGTCCGTGACCGAGGGGAAACATTTTCCCGTCTGTGAACTCACAGTGAGTCCCGCGTCTGAAAGTCTTGCTGTCTCGGATTCTGCTCACGGTGATTCCCGCGTCTGAAAGTCCTCCTGTCTCGGCTTCTGCTCGCTCACTAAGCTCAGAATGAAAAACTGCTGTCTAGTGAATGGAGAGGAGAAAGTAAAATCTCAGCCAATTTAATAAAAGTATTTGTCAAATTCTAATGTTCATCAACAATCTGGGTGTATGAAAGTGGCCGAGGGAGATCTTTTTCCCTTCTGTGGACTCACACTCAGTATGGTATCTGAAAGTCTTCGTGTATCCGCTTCTGCTCTCTCATTAAGCTCACAATTAACGACTGCTGTCTCATGTGAAAGGAGAGACCTTCTTTAGAGGCTGCATTTCAGACCAGTGTGTGAAAAAGCCCGAAAATCCACGTATCGCTGCTCAATATCTAATGTTTATCAACTTTCATTTCATGAATAAACAAAATAGACAGCAGTCTGAGGCCAGTGAGTCAACATCTGCGTTTTACTTCTTTCTGTCGCTGATAAAGCTCACAATTAACAAATGCTGTCTCCAGCGAAAGGAGAGGAGAAAATGACAATTCAGCCACTTTAATATGAATGTTTGTTGAATTCGAATGGTTGTGAATGATCTGGGTGTATGGAAACGGTCAGCGGCCGACCGGGATATTTTCCCTTATGAGGACTCACAGTGAGTCCCGCGTCTGAAATTCCTCCTGTCTCGACTTCTGCTCACAGTGATTCCCCGCGCGTCTGACAGTGCGCCTGTCTCGGCTTCTGCTCACAGCGAGTACCGGTTCTGAAGGTCCTTCCTGTCTCGGCTTCTGCTCGCTCATTAAACTCAGAATGAAAAACTGCTGTCTAGTGAAAGGAGAGGAGAAAGTAAAATCTCATTCACGTTTATATGAATATTGGTCCAATTCTAATTTTCATGAACTGTAGGGATGGATGGAAACAGTCCGTGACCGAGGGGAAACATTTTCCCGTCTGTGAACTCACAGTGAGTCCCGCGTCTGAAAGTCTTGCTGTCTCGGATTCTGCTCACGGTGATTCCCGGCGTCTGAAAGTCCTCCTGTCTCGGCTTCTGCTCGCTCACTAAGCTCAGAATGAAAAACTGCTGTCTAGTGAATGGAGAGGAGAAAGTAAAATCTCATTCACGTTTATATGAATATTGGTCCAATTCTAATTTTCATGAACTGTAGGGATGGATGGAAACAGTCCGTGACCGAGGGGAAACATTTTCCCGTCTGTGAACTCACAGTGAGTCCCGCGTCTGAAAGTCCTCCTGTCTCGACTTCTGCTCAGAGCGAGTCCCTGTTCTAAAGGTCCTTCCTGTCTCGGCTTCTGCTCGCTCATTAAACTCAGAATGAAAAACTGCTGTCTAGTGAAAGGAGAGGAGAAAGTAAAATCTCATTCACGTTTATATGAATATTGGTCCAATTCTAATTTTCATGAACTGTAGGGATGGATGGAAACAGTTCGTGACCGAGGGGAAACATTTTCCCGTCAGTGAACTCACAGTGATTCCCGCGTCTGACAGTGCGCCTGTCTCGGCTTCTGCTCACAGCGAGTCCCGCGTCTGAAGGTCCTGCCTGTCTCGGTTTCTGCTCACAGCGAGTACCGGTTCTGAAGGTCCTTCCTGTCTCGGCTTCTGCTCGCTCATTAAGCTCAGAATGAAAAACTGCTGTCTAGTGAAAGGAGAGGAGAAAGTAAAATCTCATTCACGTTTATATGAATATTGGTCCAATTCTAATTTTCATGAACTGTAGGGATGGATGGAAACAGTTCGTGACCGAGGGGAAACATTTTCCCGTCAGTGAACTCACAGTGATTCCCGCGTCTGACAGTGCGCCTGTCTCGGCTTCTGCTCACAGCGAGTCCGCGTCTGAAAGTCCTCCTGTCTCGACTTCTGCTCAGAGCGAGTCCCTGTTCTAAAGTCCTTCCTGTCTCGGCTTCTGCTCGCTCATTAAACTCAGAATGAAAAAACTGCTGTCTAGTGAAAGGAGAGGAGAAAGTAAAATCTCATTCACGTTTATATGAATATTGGTCCAATTCTAATGTTCATGAACTGTAGGGATGGATGGAAACAGTTCGTGACCGAGGGGAAACATTTTCCCGTCAGTGAACTCACAGTGATTCCCGCGTCTGACAGTGCGCCTGTCTCGGCTTCTGCTCACAGCGAGTCCGCGTCTGAAGTCCTGCTGTCTCGGTTCTGCTCACAGCGAGTACCGGTCTGAAGGTCCTTCCTGTCTCGGCTTCTGCTCGCTCATTAAGCTCAGAATGAAAAACTGCTGTCTAGTGAAAGGAGACGGAGAAAGTAAAATCTCATTCACGTTATATGAATATTGGTCAAATTCTATTGATCATGACAGTCGGGTGTATGGAATGTGAGCCGCCGAGGATCTTTTCCCGTCTGTCGACTCACATTGAGTCCCGCGTCTGAAAGTCTTGCTGTCTCGGATTCTGCTCACGGTGATTCCCGCGTCTGAAAGTCCTCCTGTCTCGGCTTCTGCTCGCTCACTAAGCTCAGAATGAAAAACTGCTGTCTAGTGAATGGAGAGGAGAAAGTAAAATCTCAGCCAATTTAATAAAAGTATTTGTCAAATTCTAATGTTCATCAACAATCTGGGTGTATGAAAGTGGCCGAGGGAGATCTTTTTCCCTTCTGTGGACTCACACTCAGTATGGTATCTGAAAGTCTTCGTGTATCCGCTTCTGCTCTCTCATTAAGCTCACAATTAACGACTGCTGTCTCATGTGAAAGGAGAGACCTTCTTTAGAGGCTGCATTTCAGACCAGTGTGTGAAAAAGCCCGAAAATCCACGTATCGCTGCTCAATATCTAATGTTTATCAACTTTCATTTCATGATAAACAAAATAGACAGCAGTCTGAGGCCAGTGAGTCAACATCTGCGTTTTACTTCTTTCTGTCGCTGATAAAGCTCACAATTAACAAATGCTGTCTCCAGCGAAAGGAGAGAGAAAATGACAATTCAGCCACTTTAATATGAATGTTTGTTGAATTCGAATGGTTGTGAATGATCTGGGTGTATGGAAACGGTCAGCGGCGACCGGGATATTTTCCCTTATGAGGACTCACAGTGAGTCCCGCGTCTGAAATTCCTCCTGTCTCGACTTCTGCTCACAGTGATTCCCGCGTCTGACAGTGCGCCTGTCTCGGCTTCTGCTCACAGCGAGTACCGGTTCTGAAGGTCCTTCCTGTCTCGGCTTCTGCTCGCTCATTAAACTCAGAATGAAAAACTGCTGTCTAGTGAAAGGAGAGGAGAAAGTAAAATCTCATTCACGTTTATATGAATATTGGTCCAATTCTAATTTTCATGAACTGTAGGGATGGATGGAAACAGTCCGTGACCGAGGGGAAACATTTTCCCGTCTGTGAACTCACAGTGAGTCCCGCGTCTGAAAGTCTTGCTGTCTCGGATTCTGCTCACGGTGATTCCCGCGTCTGAAAGTCCTCCTGTCTCGGCTTCTGCTCGCTCACTAAGCTCAGAATGAAAAACTGCTGTCTAGTGAATGGAGAGGAGAAAGTAAAATCTCATTCACGTTTATATGAATATTGGTCCAATTCTAATTTTCATGAACTGTAGGGATGGATGGAAACAGTCCGTGACCGAGGGGAAACATTTTCCCGTCTGTGAACTCACAGTGAGTCCCGCGTCTGAAAGTCCTCCTGTCTCGGCTTCTGCTCACAGCGAGTCCCGCGTCTGAAGGTCCTGCTGTCTCGGTTTCTGCTCACAGCGAGTACCGTTCTGAAGGTCCTTCCTGTCTCGGCTTCTGCTCGCTCATTAAGCTCAAAATGAAAAACTGCTGTCTAGTGAAAGGAGAGGAGAAAGTAAAATCTCATTCACGTTTATATGAATATTGGTCCAATTCTAATGTTCATGAACTGTAGGGATGGATGGAAACAGTTCGTGACCGAGGGGAAACATTTTCCCGTCAGTGAACTCACAGTGATTTCCCGCGTCTGACAGTGCGCCTGTCTCGGCTTCTGCTCACAGCGAGTCCCGCGTCTGAAGGTCCTGCTGTCTCGGCTTCTGCTCACAGCGAGTACCGGTTCTGAAGGTCCTTCCTGTCTCGGCTTCTGCTCGCTCATTAAGCTCAGAATGAAAAACTGCTGTCTAGTGAAAGGAGAGGGGAAAGTAAAATCTCATTCACTTTTATATGAATATTGGTCAAATTCTATTGATCATGTACAGTCGGGATGTATGGAAAGTGTGAGCCGCCGAGGGGGATCTTTTTCCCGTCTGTCGACTCACATTGAGTCCCGCGTCTGAAAGTCCTCCTGTCTCGGCTTCTGCTCGCTCATTAAGCTCAGAATTATCAAATGCTGTCTCCAGTGAACGGAGAAGAGAAGATGAGATTTCAGCCACTTTACTATGAATATTGGTCCAATTCTAATTTTCATGAACTGTAGGGATGGATGGAAACAGTCCGTGACCGAGGGGAAACATTTTCCCGTCTGTGAACTCACAGTGAGTCCCGCGTCTGAAAGTCTTGCTGTCTCGGATTCTGCTCACGGTGATTCCCGCGTCTGAAAGTCCTCCTGTCTCGGCTTCTGCTCGCTCACTAAGCTCAGAATGAAAAACTGCTGTCTAGTGAATGGAGAGGAGAAAGTAAAATCTCAGCCAATTTAATAAAAGTATTTGTCAAATTCTAATGTTCATCAACAATCTGGGTGTATGAAAGTGGCCGAGGGAGATCTTTTTCCCTTCTGTGGACTCACACTCAGTATGGTATCTGAAAGTCTTCGTGTATCCGCTTCTGCTCTCTCATTAAGCTCACAATTAACGACTGCTGTCTCATGTGAAAGGAGAGACCTTCTTTAGAGGCTGCATTTCAGACCAGTGTGTGAAAAAGCCCGAAAATCCACGTATCGCTGCTCAATATCTAATGTTTATCAACTTTCATTTCATGAATAAACAAAATAGACAGCAGTCTGAGGCCAGTGAGTCAACATCTGCGTTTTACTTCTTTCTGTCGCTGATAAAGCTCACAATTAACAAATGCTGTCTCCAGCGAAAGGAGAGGAGAAAATGACAATTCAGCCACTTTAATATGAATGTTTGTTGAATTCGAATGGTTGTGAATGATCTGGGTGTATGGAAACGGTCAGCGGCCGACCGGGATATTTTCCCTTATGAGGACTCACAGTGAGTCCCGCGTCTGAAATTCCTCCTGTCTCGACTTCTGCTCACAGTGATTCCCGCGTCTGACAGTGCGCCTGTCTCGGCTTCTGCTCACAGCGAGTACCGGTTCTGAAGGTCCTTCCTGTCTCGGCTTCTGCTCGCTCATTAAACTCAGAATGAAAAACTGCTGTCTAGTGAAAGGAGAGGAGAAAGTAAAATCTCATTCACGTTTATATGAATATTGGTCCAATTCTAATTTTCATGAACTGTAGGGATGGATGGAAACAGTCCGTGACCGAGGGGAAACATTTTCCCGTCTGTGAACTCACAGTGAGTCCCGCGTCTGAAAGTCTTGCTGTCTCGGATTCTGCTCACGGTGATTCCCGCGTCTGAAAGTCCTCCTGTCTCGGCTTCTGCTCGCTCACTAAGCTCAGAATGAAAAACTGCTGTCTAGTGAATGGAGAGGAGAAAGTAAAATCTCATTCACGTTTATATGAATATTGGTCCAATTCTAATTTTCATGAACTGTAGGGATGGATGGAAACAGTCCGTGACCGAGGGGAAACATTTTCCCGTCTGTGAACTCACAGTGAGTCCCGCGTCTGAAAGTCTTGCTGTCTCGGATTCTGCTCACGGTGATTCCCGCGTCTGAAAGTCCTCCTGTCTCGGCTTCTGCTCGCTCACTAAGCTCAGAATGAAAAACTGCTGTCTAGTGAATGGAGAGGAGAAAGTAAAATCTCATTCACGTTTATATGAATATTGGTCCAATTCTAATTTTCATGAACTCTAGGGATGGATGGAAACAGTCCGTGACCGAGGGGAAACATTTTCCCGTCTGTGAACTCACAGTGAGTCCCGCGTCTGAAAGTCCTCCTGTCTCGACTTCTGCTCAGAGCGAGTCCCTGTTCTAAAGGTCCTTCCTGTCTCGGCTTCTGCTCGCTCATTAAACTCAGAATGAAAAACTGCTGTCTAGTGAAAGGAGAGGAGAAAGTAAAATCTCATTCACGTTTATATGAATATTGGTCCAATTCTAATTTTCATGAACTGTAGGGATGGATGGAAACAGTTCGTGACCGAGGGGAAACATTTTCCCGTCAGTGAACTCACAGTGATTCCCGCGTCTGACAGTGCGCCTGTCTCGGCTTCTGCTCACAGCGAGTCCCGCGTCTGAAAGTCCTCCTGTCTCGACTTCTGCTCAGAGCGAGTCCCTGTTCTAAAGGTCCTTCCTGTCTCGGCTTCTGCTCGCTCATTAAACTCAGAATGAAAAACTGCTGTCTAGTGAAAGGAGAGGAGAAAGTAAAATCTCATTCACGTTTATATGAATATTGGTCCAATTCTAATGTTCATGAACTGTAGGGATGGATGGAAACAGTTCGTGACCGAGGGGAAACATTTTCCCGTCAGTGAACTCACAGTGATTCCCGCGTCTGACAGTGCGCCTGTCTCGGCTTCTGCTCACAGCGAGTCCCGCGTCTGAAGGTCCTGCTGTCTCGGTTTCTGCTCACAGCGAGTACCGGTTCTGAAGGTCCTTCCTGTCTCGGCTTCTGCTCGCTCATTAAGCTCAGAATGAAAAACTGCTGTCTAGTGAAAGGAGAGGGGAAAGTAAAATCTCATTCACTTTTATATGAATATTGGTCAAATTCTAATTTTCATGAACTGTAGGGATGGATGGAAACAGTCCGTGACCGAGGGGAAACATTTTCCCGTCTGTGAACTCACAGTGAGTCCCGCGTCTGAAAGTCTTGCTGTCTCGGATTCTGCTCACGGTGATTCCCGCGTCTGAAAGTCCTCCTGTCTCGGCTTCTGCTCGCTCACTAAGCTCAGAATGAAAAACTGCTGTCTAGTGAATGGAGAGGAGAAAGTAAAATCTCATTCACGTTTATATGAATATTGGTCCAATTCTAATTTTCATGAACTGTAGGGATGGATGGAAACAGTCCGTGACCGAGGGGAAACATTTTCCCGTCTGTGAACTCACAGTGAGTCCCGCGTCTGAAAGTCTTGCTGTCTCGGATTCTGCTCACGGTGATTCCCGCGTCTGAAAGTCCTCCTGTCTCGGCTTCTGCTCGCTCACTAAGCTCAGAATGAAAAACTGCTGTCTAGTGAATGGAGAGGAGAAAGTAAAATCTCAGCCAATTTAATAAAAGTATTTGTCAAATTCTAATGTTCATCAACAATCTGGGTGTATGAAAGTGGCCGAGGGAGATCTTTTTCCCTTCTGTGGACTCACACTCAGTATGGTATCTGAAAGTCTTCGTGTATCCGCTTCTGCTCTCTCATTAAGCTCACAATTAACGACTGCTGTCTCATGTGAAAGGAGAGACCTTCTTTAGAGGCTGCATTTCAGACCAGTGTGTGAAAAAGCCCGAAAATCCACGTATCGCTGCTCAATATCTAATGTTTATCAACTTTCATTTCATGAATAAACAAAATAGACAGCAGTCTGAGGCCAGTGAGTCAACATCTGCGTTTTACTTCTTTCTGTCGCTGATAAAGCTCACAATTAACAAATGCTGTCTCCAGCGAAAGGAGAGGAGAAAATGACAATTCAGCCACTTTAATATGAATGTTTGTTGAATTCGAATGGTTGTGAATGATCTGGGTGTATGGAAACGGTCAGCGGCCGACCGGGATATTTTCCCTTATGAGGACTCACAGTGAGTCCCGCGTCTGAAATTCCTCCTGTCTCGACTTCTGCTCACAGTGATTCCCGCGTCTGACAGTGCGCCTGTCTCGGCTTCTGCTCACAGCGAGTACCGGTTCTGAAGGTCCTTCCTGTCTCGGCTTCTGCTCGCTCATTAAACTCAGAATGAAAAACTGCTGTCTAGTGAAAGGAGAGGAGAAAGTAAAATCTCATTCACGTTTATATGAATATTGGTCCAATTCTAATTTTCATGAACTGTAGGGATGGATGGAAACAGTTCGTGACCGAGGGGAAACATTTTCCCGTCAGTGAACTCACAGTGATTCCCGCGTCTGACAGTGCGCCTGTCTCGGCTTCTGCTCACAGCGAGTCCCGCGTCTGAAGTCCTGCTGTCTCGGTTTCTGCTCACAGCGAGTACCGGTTCTGAAGGTCCTTCCTGTCTCGGCTTCTGCTCGCTCATTAAGCTCAGAATGAAAAACTGCTGTCTAGTGAAAGGAGAGGAGAAAGTAAAATCTCATTCACGTTTATATGAATATTGGTCCAATTCTAATTTTCATGAACTGTAGGGATGGATGGAAACAGTTCGTGACCGAGGGGAAACATTTTCCCGTCAGTGAACTCACAGTGATTCCCGCGTCTGACAGTGCGCCTGTCTCGGCTTCTGCTCACAGCGAGTCCCGCGTCTGAAAGTCCTCCTGTCTCGACTTCTGCTCAGAGCGAGTCCCTGTTCTAAAGGTCCTTCCTGTCTCGGCTTCTGCTCGCTCATTAAACTCAGAATGAAAAACTGCTGTCTAGTGAAAGGAGAGGAGAAAGTAAAATCTCATTCACGTTTATATGAATATTGGTCCAATTCTAATGTTCATGAACTGTAGGGATGGATGGAAACAGTTCGTGACCGAGGGGAAACATTTCCCGTCAGTGAACTCACAGTGATTCCCGCGTCTGACAGTGCGCCTGTCTCGGCTTCTGCTCACAGCGAGTCCCGCGTCTGAAGTCCTGCTGTCTCGGCTTCTGCTCACAGCGAGTACCGTTCTGAAGGTCCTTCCTGTCTCGGCTTCTGCTCGCTCATTAAGCTCAGAATGAAAAACTGCTGTCTAGTGAAAGGAGAGGGAAAGTAAAATCTCATTCACTTTTATATGAATATTGGTCAAATTCTATTGATCATGTACAGTCGGGATGTATGGAAAGTGTGAGCCGCCGAGGGGGATCTTTTTCCCGTCTGTCGACTCACATTGAGTCCCGCGTCTGAAAGTCCTCCTGTCTCGGCTTCTGCTCGCTCATTAAGCTCAGAATTATCAAATGCTGTCTCCAGTGAACGGAGAAGAGAAGATGAGATTTCAGCCACTTTACTATGAATATTGGTCCAATTCTAATTTTCATGAACTGTAGGGATGGATGGAAACAGTCCGTGACCGAGGGGAAACATTTTCCCGTCTGTGAACTCACAGTGAGTCCCGCGTCTGAAAGTCTTGCTGTCTCGGATTCTGCTCACGGTGATTCCCGCGTCTGAAAGTCCTCCTGTCTCGGCTTCTGCTCGCTCACTAAGCTCAGAATGAAAAACTGCTGTCTAGTGAATGGAGAGGAGAAAGTAAAATCTCAGCCAATTTAATAAAAGTATTTGTCAAATTCTAATGTTCATCAACAATCTGGGTGTATGAAAGTGGCCGAGGGAGATCTTTTTCCCTTCTGTGGACTCACACTCAGTATGGTATCTGAAAGTCTTCGTGTATCCGCTTCTGCTCTCTCATTAAGCTCACAATTAACGACTGCTGTCTCATGTGAAAGGAGAGACCTTCTTTAGAGGCTGCATTTCAGACCAGTGTGTGAAAAAGCCCGAAAATCCACGTATCGCTGCTCAATATCTAATGTTTATCAACTTTCATTTCATGAATAAACAAAATAGACAGCAGTCTGAGGCCAGTGAGTCAACATCTGCGTTTTACTTCTTTCTGTCGCTGATAAAGCTCACAATTAACAAATGCTGTCTCCAGCGAAAGGAGAGGAGAAAATGACAATTCAGCCACTTTAATATGAATGTTTGTTGAATTCGAATGGTTGTGAATGATCTGGGTGTATGGAAACGGTCAGCGGCCGACCGGGATATTTTCCCTTATGAGGACTCACAGTGAGTCCCGCGTCTGAAATTCCTCCTGTCTCGACTTCTGCTCACAGTGATTCCCGCGTCTGACAGTGCGCCTGTCTCGGCTTCTGCTCACAGCGAGTACCGGTTCTGAAGGTCCTTCCTGTCTCGGCTTCTGCTCGCTCATTAAACTCAGAATGAAAAACTGCTGTCTAGTGAAAGGAGAGGAGAAAGTAAAATCTCATTCACGTTTATATGAATATTGGTCCAATTCTAATTTTCATGAACTGTAGGGATGGATGGAAACAGTCCGTGACCGAGGGGAAACATTTTCCCGTCTGTGAACTCACAGTGAGTCCCGCGTCTGAAAGTCTTGCTGTCTCGGATTCTGCTCACGGTGATTCCCGCGTCTGAAAGTCCTCCTGTCTCGGCTTCTGCTCGCTCACTAAGCTCAGAATGAAAAACTGCTGTCTAGTGAAAGGAGAGGAGAAAGTAAAATCTCATTCACGTTTATATGAATATTGGTCCAATTCTAATTTTCATGAACTGTAGGGATGGATGGAAACAGTCCGTGACCGAGGGGAAACATTTTCCCGTCTGTGAACTCACAGTGAGTCCCGCGTCTGAAATTCCTCCTGTCTCGACTTCTGCTCAGAGCGAGTCCCTGTTCTAAAGGTCCTTCCTGTCTCGGCTTCTGCTCGCTCATTAAACTCAGAATGAAAAACTGCTGTCTAGTGAAAGGAGAGGAGAAAGTAAAATCTCATTCACGTTTATATGAATATTGGTCCAATTCTAATTTTCATGAACTGTAGGGATGGATGGAAACAGTTCGTGACCGAGGGGAAACATTTTCCCGTCAGTGAACTCACAGTGATTCCCGCGTCTGACAGTGCGCCTGTCTCGGCTTCTGCTCACAGCGAGTCCCGCGTCTGAAAGTCCTCCTGTCTCGACTTCTGCTCAGAGCGAGTCCCTGTTCTAAAGGTCCTTCCTGTCTCGGCTTCTGCTCGCTCATTAAACTCAGAATGAAAAACTGCTGTCTAGTGAAAGGAGAGGAGAAAGTAAAATCTCATTCACGTTTATATGAATATTGGTCCAATTCTAATGTTCATGTACAGTCGGGATGTATGGAAAGTGTGAGCCGCCGAGGGGGATCTTTTTCCCGTCTGTCGACTCACATTGAGTCCCGCGTCTGAAAGTCCTCCTGTCTCGGCTTCTGCTCGCTCATTAAGCTCAGAATTATCAAATGCTGTCTCCAGTGAACGGAGAAGAGAAGATGAGATTTCAGCCACTTTACTATGAATATTGGTCCAATTCTAATTTTCATGAACTGTAGGGATGGATGGAAACAGTCCGTGACCGAGGGGAAACATTTTCCCGTCTGTGAACTCACAGTGAGTCCCGCGTCTGAAAGTCTTGCTGTCTCGGATTCTGCTCACGGTGATTCCCGCGTCTGAAAGTCCTCCTGTCTCGGCTTCTGCTCGCTCACTAAGCTCAGAATGAAAAACTGCTGTCTAGTGAATGGAGAGGAGAAAGTAAAATCTCAGCCAATTTAATAAAAGTATTTGTCAAATTCTAATGTTCATCAACAATCTGGGTGTATGAAAGTGGCCGAGGGAGATCTTTTTCCCTTCTGTGGACTCACACTCAGTATGGTATCTGAAAGTCTTCGTGTATCCGCTTCTGCTCTCTCATTAAGCTCACAATTAACGACTGCTGTCTCATGTGAAAGGAGAGACCTTCTTTAGAGGCTGCATTTCAGACCAGTGTGTGAAAAAGCCCGAAAATCCACGTATCGCTGCTCAATATCTAATGTTTATCAACTTTCATTTCATGAATAAACAAAATAGACAGCAGTCTGAGGCCAGTGAGTCATCATCTGCGTTTTACTTCTTTCTGTCGCTGATAAAGCTCACAATTAACAAATGCTGTCTCCAGCGAAAGGAGAGGAGAAAATGACAATTCAGCCACTTTAATATGAATGTTTGTTGAATTCGAATGGTTGTGAATGATCTGGGTGTATGGAAACGGTCAGCGGCCGACCGGGATATTTTCCCTTATGAGGACTCACAGTGAGTCCCGCGTCTGAAATTCCTCCTGTCTCGACTTCTGCTCACAGTGATTCCCGCGTCTGACAGTGCGCCTGTCTCGGCTTCTGCTCACAGCGAGTCCCGCGTCTGAAGGTCCTGCTGTCTCGGTTTCTGCTCACAGCGAGTACCGGTTCTGAAGGTCCTTCCTGTCTCGGCTTCTGCTCGCTCATTAAGCTCAGAATGAAAAACTGCTGTCTAGTGAAAGGAGAGGGGAAAGTAAAATCTCATTCACTTTTATATGAATATTGGTCAAATTCTATTGATCATGTACAGTCGGGATGTATGGAAAGTGTGAGCCGCCGAGGGGGATCTTTTTCCCGTCTGTCGACTCACATTGAGTCCCGCGTCTGAAAGTCCTCCTGTCTCGGCTTCTGCTCGCTCATTAAGCTCAGAATTATCAAATGCTGTCTCCAGTGAACGGAGAAGAGAAGATGAGATTTCAGCCACTTTACTATGAATATTGGTCCAATTCTAATTTTCATGAACTGTAGGGATGGATGGAAACAGTCCGTGACCGAGGGGAAACATTTTCCCGTCTGTGAACTCACAGTGAGTCCCGCGTCTGAAAGTCTTGCTGTCTCGGATTCTGCTCACGGTGATTCCCGCGTCTGAAAGTCCTCCTGTCTCGGCTTCTGCTCGCTCACTAAGCTCAGAATGAAAAACTGCTGTCTAGTGAATGGAGAGGAGAAAGTAAAATCTCATTCACGTTTATATGAATATTGGTCCAATTCTAATTTTCATGAACTGTAGGGATGGATGGAAACAGTCCGTGACCGAGGGGAAACATTTTCCCGTCTGTGAACTCACAGTGAGTCCCGCGTCTGAAAGTCCTCCTGTCTCGGCTTCTGCTCGCTCATTAAGCTCAGAATTATCAAATGCTGTCTCCAGTGAACGGAGAAGAGAAGATGAGATTTCAGCCACTTTACTATGAATATTGGTCCAATTCTAATTTTCATGAACTGTAGGGATGGATGGAAACAGTCCGTGACCGAGGGGAAACATTTTCCCGTCTGTGAACTCACAGTGAGTCCCGCGTCTGAAAGTGTTGCTGTCTCGGATTCTGCTCACGGTGATTCCCGCGTCTGAAAGTCCTCCTGTCTCGGCTTCTGCTCGCTCACTAAGCTCAGAATGAAAAACTGCTGTCTAGTGAATGGAGAGGAGAAAGTAAAATCTCATTCACGTTTATATGAATATTGGTCCAATTCTAATTTTCATGAACTGTAGGGATGGATGGAAACAGTCCGTGACCGAGGGGAAACATTTTCCCGTCTGTGAACTCACAGTGAGTCCCGCGTCTGAAAGTCCTCCTGTCTCGACTTCTGCTCAGAGCGAGTCCCTGTTCTAAAGGTCCTTCCTGTCTCGGCTTCTGCTCGCTCATTAAACTCAGAATGAAAAACTGCTGTCTAGTGAAAGGAGAGGAGAAAGTAAAATCTCATTCACGTTTATATGAATATTGGTCCAATTCTAATTTTCATGAACTGTAGGGATGGATGGAAACAGTTCGTGACCGAGGGGAAACATTTTCCCGTCAGTGAACTCACAGTGATTCCCGCGTCTGACAGTGCGCCTGTCTCGGCTTCTGCTCACAGCGAGTCCCGCGTCTGAAAGTCCTCCTGTCTCGACTTCTGCTCAGAGCGAGTCCCTGTTCTAAAGGTCCTTCCTGTCTCGGCTTCTGCTCGCTCATTAAACTCAGAATGAAAAACTGCTGTCTAGTGAAAGGAGAGGAGAAAGTAAAATCTCATTCACGTTTATATGAATATTGGTCCAATTCTAATTTTCATGAACTGTAGGGATGGATGGAAACAGTTCGTGACCGAGGGGAAACATTTTCCCGTCAGTGAACTCACAGTGATTCCCGCGTCTGACAGTGCGCCTGTCTCGGTTTCTGCTCACAGCGAGTCCCGCGTCTGAAAGTCCTCCTGTCTCGACTTCTGCTCAGAGCGAGTCCCTGTTCTAAAGGTCCTTCCTGTCTCGGCTTCTGCTCGCTCATTAAACTCAGAATGAAAAACTGCTGTCTAGTGAAAGGAGAGGAGAAAGTAAAATCTCATTCACGTTTATATGAATATTGGTCCAATTCTAATTTTCATGAACTGTAGGGATGGATGGAAACAGTCCGTGACCGAGGGGAAACATTTTCCCGTCTGTGAACTCACAGTGAGTCCCGCGTCTGAAAGTCTTGCTGTCTCGGATTCTGCTCACGGTGATTCCCGCGTCTGAAAGTCCTCCTGTCTCGGCTTCTGCTCGCTCACTAAGCTCAGAATGAAAAACTGCTGTCTAGTGAATGGAGAGGAGAAAGTAAAATCTCATTCACGTTTATATGAATATTGGTCCAATTCTAATTTTCATGAACTGTAGGGATGGATGGAAACAGTCCGTGACCGAGGGGAAACATTTTCCCGTCTGTGAACTCACAGTGAGTCCCGCGTCTGAAAGTCCTCCTGTCTCGGCTTCTGCTCACAGCGAGTCCCGCGTCTGAAGGTCCTGCTGTCTCGGTTTCTGCTCACAGCGAGTACCGGTTCTGAAGGTCCTTCCTGTCTCGGCTTCTGCTCGCTCATTAAGCTCAAAATGAAAAACTGCTGTCTAGTGAAAGGAGAGGAGAAAGTAAAATCTCATTCACGTTTATATGAATATTGGTCCAATTCTAATGTTCATGAACTGTAGGGATGGATGGAAACAGTTCGTGACCGAGGGGAAACATTTTCCCGTCAGTGAACTCACAGTGATTTCCGCGTCTGACAGTGCGCCTGTCTCGGCTTCTGCTCACAGCGAGTCCCGCGTCTGAAGGTCCTGCTGTCTCGGCTTCTGCTCACAGCGAGTACCGGTTCTGAAGGTCCTTCCTGTCTCGGCTTCTGCTCGCTCATTAAGCTCAGAATGAAAAACTGCTGTCTAGTGAAAGGAGAGGGGAAAGTAAAATCTCATTCACTTTTATATGAATATTGGTCAAATTCTATTGATCATGTACAGTCGGGATGTATGGAAAGTGTGAGCCGCCGAGGGGGATCTTTTTCCCGTCTGTCGACTCACATTGAGTCCCGCGTCTGAAAGTCCTCCTGTCTCGGCTTCTGCTCGCTCATTAAGCTCAGAATTATCAAATGCTGTCTCCAGTGAACGGAGAAGAGAAGATGAGATTTCAGCCACTTTACTATGAATATTGGTCCAATTCTAATTTTCATGAACTGTAGGGATGGATGGAAACAGTCCGTGACCGAGGGGAAACATTTTCCCGTCTGTGAACTCACAGTGAGTCCCGCGTCTGAAAGTCTTGCTGTCTCGGATTCTGCTCACGGTGATTCCCGCGTCTGAAAGTCCTCCTGTCTCGGCTTCTGCTCGCTCACTAAGCTCAGAATGAAAAACTGCTGTCTAGTGAATGGAGAGGAGAAAGTAAAATCTCAGCCAATTTAATAAAAGTATTTGTCAAATTCTAATGTTCATCAACAATCTGGGTGTATGAAAGTGGCCGAGGGAGATCTTTTTCCCTTCTGTGGACTCACACTCAGTATGGTATCTGAAAGTCTTCGTGTATCCGCTTCTGCTCTCTCATTAAGCTCACAATTAACGACTGCTGTCTCATGTGAAAGGAGAGACCTTCTTTAGAGGCTGCATTTCAGACCAGTGTGTGAAAAAGCCCGAAAATCCACGTATCGCTGCTCAATATCTAATGTTTATCAACTTTCATTTCATGAATAAACAAAATAGACAGCAGTCTGAGGCCAGTGAGTCAACATCTGCGTTTTACTTCTTTCTGTCGCTGATAAAGCTCACAATTAACAAATGCTGTCTCCAGCGAAAGGAGAGGAGAAAATGACAATTCAGCCACTTTAATATGAATGTTTGTTGAATTCGAATGGTTGTGAATGATCTGGGTGTATGGAAACGGTCAGCGGCCGACCGGGATATTTTCCCTTATGAGGACTCACAGTGAGTCCCGCGTCTGAAATTCCTCCTGTCTCGACTTCTGCTCACAGTGATTCCCGCGTCTGACAGTGCGCCTGTCTCGGCTTCTGCTCACAGCGAGTACCGGTTCTGAAGGTCCTTCCTGTCTCGGCTTCTGCTCGCTCATTAAACTCAGAATGAAAAACTGCTGTCTAGTGAAAGGAGAGGAGAAAGTAAAATCTCATTCACGTTTATATGAATATTGGTCCAATTCTAATTTTCATGAACTGTAGGGATGGATGGAAACAGTCCGTGACCGAGGGGAAACATTTTCCCGTCTGTGAACTCACAGTGAGTCCCGCGTCTGAAAGTCTTGCTGTCTCGGATTCTGCTCACGGTGATTCCCGCGTCTGAAAGTCCTCCTGTCTCGGCTTCTGCTCGCTCACTAAGCTCAGAATGAAAAACTGCTGTCTAGTGAATGGAGAGGAGAAAGTAAAATCTCATTCACGTTTATATGAATATTGGTCCAATTCTAATTTTCATGAACTGTAGGGATGGATGGAAACAGTCCGTGACCGAGGGGAAACATTTTCCCGTCTGTGAACTCACAGTGAGTCCCGCGTCTGAAAGTCTTGCTGTCTCGGATTCTGCTCACGGTGATTCCCGCGTCTGAAAGTCCTCCTGTCTCGGCTTCTGCTCGCTCACTAAGCTCAGAATGAAAAACTGCTGTCTAGTGAATGGAGAGGAGAAAGTAAAATCTCATTCACGTTTATATGAATATTGGTCCAATTCTAATTTTCATGAACTCTAGGGATGGATGGAAACAGTCCGTGACCGAGGGGAAACATTTTCCCGTCTGTGAACTCACAGTGAGTCCCGCGTCTGAAAGTCCTCCTGTCTCGACTTCTGCTCAGAGCGAGTCCCTGTTCTAAAGGTCCTTCCTGTCTCGGCTTCTGCTCGCTCATTAAACTCAGAATGAAAAACTGCTGTCTAGTGAAAGGAGAGGAGAAAGTAAAATCTCATTCACGTTTATATGAATATTGGTCCAATTCTAATTTTCATGAACTGTAGGGATGGATGGAAACAGTTCGTGACCGAGGGGAAACATTTTCCCGTCAGTGAACTCACAGTGATTCCCGCGTCTGACAGTGCGCCTGTCTCGGCTTCTGCTCACAGCGAGTCCCGCGTCTGAAAGTCCTCCTGTCTCGACTTCTGCTCAGAGCGAGTCCCTGTTCTAAAGGTCCTTCCTGTCTCGGCTTCTGCTCGCTCATTAAACTCAGAATGAAAAACTGCTGTCTAGTGAAAGGAGAGGAGAAAGTAAAATCTCATTCACGTTTATATGAATATTGGTCCAATTCTAATGTTCATGAACTGTAGGGATGGATGGAAACAGTTCGTGACCGAGGGGAAACATTTTCCCGTCAGTGAACTCACAGTGATTCCCGCGTCTGACAGTGCGCCTGTCTCGGCTTCTGCTCACAGCGAGTCCCGCGTCTGAAGGTCCTGCTGTCTCGGTTTCTTCTCACAGCGAGTACCGGTTCTGAAGGTCCTTCCTGTCTCGGCTTCTGCTCGCTCATTAAGCTCAGAATGAAAAACTGCTGTCTAGTGAAAGGAGAGGGGAAAGTAAAATCTCATTCACTTTTATATGAATATTGGTCAAATTCTAATTTTCATGAACTGTAGGGATGGATGGAAACAGTCCGTGACCGAGGGGAAACATTTTCCCGTCTGTGAACTCACAGTGAGTCCCGCGTCTGAAAGTCTTGCTGTCTCGGATTCTGCTCACGGTGATTCCCGCGTCTGAAAGTCCTCCTGTCTCGGCTTCTGCTCGCTCACTAAGCTCAGAATGAAAAACTGCTGTCTAGTGAATGGAGAGGAGAAAGTAAAATCTCATTCACGTTTATATGAATATTGGTCCAATTCTAATTTTCATGAACTGTAGGGATGGATGGAAACAGTCCGTGACCGAGGGGAAACATTTTCCCGTCTGTGAACTCACAGTGAGTCCCGCGTCTGAAAGTCTTGCTGTCTCGGATTCTGCTCACGGTGATTCCCGCGTCTGAAAGTCCTCCTGTCTCGGCTTCTGCTCGCTCACTAAGCTCAGAATGAAAAACTGCTGTCTAGTGAATGGAGAGGAGAAAGTAAAATCTCAGCCAATTTAATAAAAGTATTTGTCAAATTCTAATGTTCATCAACAATCTGGGTGTATGAAAGTGGCCGAGGGAGATCTTTTTCCCTTCTGTGGACTCACACTCAGTATGGTATCTGAAAGTCTTCGTGTATCCGCTTCTGCTCTCTCATTAAGCTCACAATTAACGACTGCTGTCTCATGTGAAAGGAGAGACCTTCTTTAGAGGCTGCATTTCAGACCAGTGTGTGAAAAAGCCCGAAAATCCACGTATCGCTGCTCAATATCTAATGTTTATCAACTTTCATTTCATGAATAAACAAAATAGACAGCAGTCTGAGGCCAGTGAGTCAACATCTGCGTTTTACTTCTTTCTGTCGCTGATAAAGCTCACAATTAACAAATGCTGTCTCCAGCGAAAGGAGAGGAGAAAATGACAATTCAGCCACTTTAATATGAATGTTTGTTGAATTCGAATGGTTGTGAATGATCTGGGTGTATGGAAACGGTCAGCGGCCGACCGGGATATTTTCCCTTATGAGGACTCACAGTGAGTCCCGCGTCTGAAATTCCTCCTGTCTCGACTTCTGCTCACAGTGATTCCCGCGTCTGACAGTGCGCCTGTCTCGGCTTCTGCTCACAGCGAGTACCGGTTCTGAAGGTCCTTCCTGTCTCGGCTTCTGCTCGCTCATTAAACTCAGAATGAAAAACTGCTGTCTAGTGAAAGGAGAGGAGAAAGTAAAATCTCATTCACGTTTATATGAATATTGGTCCAATTCTAATTTTCATGAACTGTAGGGATGGATGGAAACAGTTCGTGACCGAGGGGAAACATTTTCCCGTCAGTGAACTCACAGTGATTCCCGCGTCTGACAGTGCGCCTGTCTCGGCTTCTGCTCACAGCGAGTCCCGCGTCTGAAGGTCCTGCTGTCTCGGTTTCTGCTCACAGCGAGTACCGGTTCTGAAGGTCCTTCCTGTCTCGGCTTCTGCTCGCTCATTAAGCTCAGAATGAAAAACTGCTGTCTAGTGAAAGGAGAGGAGAAAGTAAAATCTCATTCACGTTTATATGAATATTGGTCCAATTCTAATTTTCATGAACTGTAGGGATGGATGGAAACAGTTCGTGACCGAGGGGAATACATTTTCCCGTCAGTGAACTCACAGTGATTCCCGCGTCTGACAGTGCGCCTGTCTCGGCTTCTGCTCACAGCGAGTCCCGCGTCTGAAAGTCCTCCTGTCTCGACTTCTGCTCAGAGCGAGTCCCTGTTCTAAAGGTCCTTCCTGTCTCGGCTTCTGCTCGCTCATTAAACTCAGAATGAAAAACTGCTGTCTAGTGAAAGGAGAGGAGAAAGTAAAATCTCATTCACGTTTATATGAATATTGGTCCAATTCTAATGTTCATGAACTGTAGGGATGGATGGAAACAGTTCGTGACCGAGGGGAAACATTTTCCCGTCAGTGAACTCACAGTGATTCCCGCGTCTGACAGTGCGCCTGTCTCGGCTTCTGCTCACAGCGAGTCCCGCGTCTGAAGGTCCTGCTGTCTCGGCTTCTGCTCACAGCGAGTACCGGTTCTGAAGGTCCTTCCTGTCTCGGCTTCTGCTCGCTCATTAAGCTCAGAATGAAAAACTGCTGTCTAGTGAAAGGAGACGGGAAAGTAAAATCTCATTCACTTTTATATGAATATTGGTCAAATTCTATTGATCATGTACAGTCGGGTTGTATGGAAAGTGTGAGCCGCCGAGGGGGATCTTTTTCCCGTCTGTCGACTCACATTGAGTCCCGCGTCTGAAAGTCCTCCTGTCTCGGCTTCTGCTCGCTCATTAAGCTCAGAATTATCAAATGCTGTCTCCAGTGAACGGAGAAGACAAGATGAGATTTCAGCCACTTTACTATGAATATTGGTCCAATTCTAATTTTCATGAACTGTAGGGATGGATGGAAACAGTCCGTGACCGAGGGGAAACATTTTCCCGTCTGTGAACTCACAGTGAGTCCCGCGTCTGAAAGTCTTGCTGTCTCGGATTCTGCTCACGGTGATTCCCGCGTCTGAAAGTCCTCCTGTCTCGGCTTCTGCTCGCTCACTAAGCTCAGAATGAAAAACTGCTGTCTAGTGAATGGAGAGGAGAAAGTAAAATCTCAGCCAATTTAATAAAAGTATTTGTCAAATTCTAATGTTCATCAACAATCTGGGTGTATGAAAGTGGCCGAGGGAGATCTTTTTCCCTTCTGTGGACTCACACTCAGTATGGTATCTGAAAGTCTTCGTGTATCCGCTTCTGCTCTCTCATTAAGCTCACAATTAACGACTGCTGTCTCATGTGAAAGGAGAGACCTTCTTTAGAGGCTGCATTTCAGACCAGTGTGTGAAAAAGCCCGAAAATCCACGTATCGCTGCTCAATATCTAATGTTTATCAACTTTCATTTCATGAATAAACAAAATAGACAGCAGTCTGAGGCCAGTGAGTCAACATCTGCGTTTTACTTCTTTCTGTCGCTGATAAAGCTCACAATTAACAAATGCTGTCTCCAGCGAAAGGAGAGGAGAAAATGACAATTCAGCCACTTTAATATGAATGTTTGTTGAATTCGAATGGTTGTGAATGATCTGGGTGTATGGAAACGGTCAGCGGCCGACCGGGATATTTTCCCTTATGAGGACTCACAGTGAGTCCCGCGTCTGAAATTCCTCCTGTCTCGACTTCTGCTCACAGTGATTCCCGCGTCTGACAGTGCGCCTGTCTCGGCTTCTGCTCACAGCGAGTACCGGTTCTGAAGGTCCTTCCTGTCTCGGCTTCTGCTCGCTCATTAAACTCAGAATGAAAAACTGCTGTCTAGTGAAAGGAGAGGAGAAAGTAAAATCTCATTCACGTTTATATGAATATTGGTCCAATTCTAATTTTCATGAACTGTAGGGATGGATGGAAACAGTCCGTGACCGAGGGGAAACATTTTCCCGTCTGTGAACTCACAGTGAGTCCCGCGTCTGAAAGTCTTGCTGTCTCGGATTCTGCTCACGGTGATTCCCGCGTCTGAAAGTCCTCCTGTCTCGGCTTCTGCTCGCTCACTAAGCTCAGAATGAAAAACTGCTGTCTAGTGAATGGAGAGGAGAAAGTAAAATCTCATTCACGTTTATATGAATATTGGTCCAATTCTAATTTTCATGAACTGTAGGGATGGATGGAAACAGTCCGTGACCGAGGGGAAACATTTTCCCGTCTGTGAACTCACAGTGAGTCCCGCGTCTGAAAGTCCTCCTGTCTCGACTTCTGCTCAGAGCGAGTCCCTGTTCTAAAGGTCCTTCCTGTCTCGGCTTCTGCTCGCTCATTAAACTCAGAATGAAAAACTGCTGTCTAGTGAAAGGAGAGGAGAAAGTAAAATCTCATTCACGTTTATATGAATATTGGTCCAATTCTAATTTTCATGAACTGTAGGGATGGATGGAAACAGTTCGTGACCGAGGGGAAACATTTTCCCGTCAGTGAACTCACAGTGATTCCCGCGTCTGACAGTGCGCCTGTCTCGGCTTCTGCTCACAGCGAGTCCCGCGTCTGAAAGTCCTCCTGTCTCGACTTCTGCTCAGAGCGAGTCCCTGTTCTAAAGGTCCTTCCTGTCTCGGCTTCTGCTCGCTCATTAAACTCAGAATGAAAAACTGCTGTCTAGTGAAAGGAGAGGAGAAAGTAAAATCTCATTCACGTTTATATGAATATTGGTCCAATTCTAATGTTCATGAACTGTAGGGATGGATGGAAACAGTTCGTGACCGAGGGGAAACATTTTCCCGTCAGTGAACTCACAGTGATTCCCGCGTCTGACAGTGCGCCTGTCTCGGCTTCTGCTCACAGCGAGTCCCGCGTCTGAAGGTCCTGCTGTCTCGGCTTCTGCTCACAGCGAGTACCGGTTCTGAAGGTCCTTCCTGTCTCGGCTTCTGCTCGCTCATTAAGCTCAGAATGAAAAACTGCTGTCTAGTGAAAGGAGACGGGAAAGTAAAATCTCATTCACTTTTATATGAATATTGGTCAAATTCTATTGATCATGTACAGTCGGGTTGTATGGAAAGTGTGAGCCGCCGAGGGGGATCTTTTTCCCGTCTGTCGACTCACATTGAGTCCCGCGTCTGAAAGTCCTCCTGTCTCGGCTTCTGCTCGCTCATTAAGCTCAGAATTATCAAATGCTGTCTCCAGTGAACGGAGAAGACAAGATGAGATTTCAGCCACTTTACTATGAATATTGGTCCAATTCTAATTTTCATGAACTGTAGGGATGGATGGAAACAGTCCGTGACCGAGGGGAAACATTTTCCCGTCTGTGAACTCACAGTGAGTCCCGCGTCTGAAAGTCTTGCTGTCTCGGATTCTGCTCACGGTGATTCCCGCGTCTGAAAGTCCTCCTGTCTCGGCTTCTGCTCGCTCACTAAGCTCAGAATGAAAAACTGCTGTCTAGTGAATGGAGAGGAGAAAGTAAAATCTCAGCCAATTTAATAAAAGTATTTGTCAAATTCTAATGTTCATCAACAATCTGGGTGTATGAAAGTGGCCGAGGGAGATCTTTTTCCCTTCTGTGGACTCACACTCAGTATGGTATCTGAAAGTCTTCGTGTATCCGCTTCTGCTCTCTCATTAAGCTCACAATTAACGACTGCTGTCTCATGTGAAAGGAGAGACCTTCTTTAGAGGCTGCATTTCAGACCAGTGTGTGAAAAAGCCCGAAAATCCACGTATCGCTGCTCAATATCTAATGTTTATCAACTTTCATTTCATGAATAAACAAAATAGACAGCAGTCTGAGGCCAGTGAGTCAACATCTGCGTTTTACTTCTTTCTGTCGCTGATAAAGCTCACAATTAACAAATGCTGTCTCCAGCGAAAGGAGAGGAGAAAATGACAATTCAGCCACTTTAATATGAATGTTTGTTGAATTCGAATGGTTGTGAATGATCTGGGTGTATGGAAACGGTCAGCGGCCGACCGGGATATTTTCCCTTATGAGGACTCACAGTGAGTCCCGCGTCTGAAATTCCTCCTGTCTCGACTTCTGCTCACAGTGATTCCCGCGTCTGACAGTGCGCCTGTCTCGGCTTCTGCTCACAGCGAGTACCGGTTCTGAAGGTCCTTCCTGTCTCGGCTTCTGCTCGCTCATTAAACTCAGAATGAAAAACTGCTGTCTAGTGAAAGGAGAGGAGAAAGTAAAATCTCATTCACGTTTATATGAATATTGGTCCAATTCTAATTTTCATGAACTGTAGGGATGGATGGAAACAGTCCGTGACCGAGGGGAAACATTTTCCCGTCTGTGAACTCACAGTGAGTCCCGCGTCTGAAAGTCTTGCTGTCTCGGATTCTGCTCACGGTGATTCCCGCGTCTGAAAGTCCTCCTGTCTCGGCTTCTGCTCGCTCACTAAGCTCAGAATGAAAAACTGCTGTCTAGTGAATGGAGAGGAGAAAGTAAAATCTCATTCACGTTTATATGAATATTGGTCCAATTCTAATTTTCATGAACTGTAGGGATGGATGGAAACAGTCCGTGACCGAGGGGAAACATTTTCCCGTCTGTGAACTCACAGTGAGTCCCGCGTCTGAAAGTCCTCCTGTCTCGACTTCTGCTCAGAGCGAGTCCCTGTTCTAAAGGTCCTTCCTGTCTCGGCTTCTGCTCGCTCATTAAACTCAGAATGAAAAACTGCTGTCTAGTGAAAGGAGAGGAGAAAGTAAAATCTCATTCACGTTTATATGAATATTGGTCCAATTCTAATTTTCATGAACTGTAGGGATGGATGGAAACAGTTCGTGACCGAGGGGAAACATTTTCCCGTCAGTGAACTCACAGTGATTCCCGCGTCTGACAGTGCGCCTGTCTCGGCTTCTGCTCACAGCGAGTCCCGCGTCTGAAAGTCCTCCTGTCTCGACTTCTGCTCAGAGCGAGTCCCTGTTCTAAAGGTCCTTCCTGTCTCGGCTTCTGCTCGCTCATTAAACTCAGAATGAAAAACTGCTGTCTAGTGAAAGGAGAGGAGAAAGTAAAATCTCATTCACGTTTATATGAATATTGGTCCAATTCTAATGTTCATGAACTGTAGGGATGGATGGAAACAGTTCGTGACCGAGGGGAAACATTTTCCCGTCAGTGAACTCACAGTGATTCCCGCGTCTGACAGTGCGCCTGTCTCGGCTTCTGCTCACAGCGAGTCCCGCGTCTGAAGGTCCTGCTGTCTCGGCTTCTGCTCACAGCGAGTACCGGTTCTGAAGGTCCTTCCTGTCTCGGCTTCTGCTCGCTCATTAAGCTCAGAATGAAAAACTGCTGTCTAGTGAAAGGAGACGGGAAAGTAAAATCTCATTCACTTTTATATGAATATTGGTCAAATTCTATTGATCATGTACAGTCGGGATGTATGGAAAGTGTGAGCCGCCGAGGGGGATCTTTTTCCCGTCTGTCGACTCACATTGAGTCCCGCGTCTGAAAGTCCTCCTGTCTCGGCTTCTGCTCGCTCATTAAGCTCAGAATTATCAAATGCTGTCTCCAGTGAACGGAGAAGAGAAGATGAGATTTCAGCCACTTTACTATGAATATTGGTCCAATTCTAATTTTCATGAACTGTAGGGATGGATGGAAACAGTCCGTGACCGAGGGGAAACATTTTCCCGTCTGTGAACTCACAGTGAGTCCCGCGTCTGAAAGTCTTGCTGTCTCGGATTCTGCTCACGGTGATTCCCGCGTCTGAAAGTCCTCCTGTCTCGGCTTCTGCTCGCTCACTAAGCTCAGAATGAAAAACTGCTGTCTAGTGAATGGAGAGGAGAAAGTAAAATCTCAGCCAATTTAATAAAAGTATTTGTCAAATTCTAATGTTCATCAACAATCTGGGTGTATGAAAGTGGCCGAGGGAGATCTTTTTCCCTTCTGTGGACTCACACTCAGTATGGTATCTGAAAGTCTTCGTGTATCCGCTTCTGCTCTCTCATTAAGCTCACAATTAACGACTGCTGTCTCATGTGAAAGGAGAGACCTTCTTTAGAGGCTGCATTTCAGACCAGTGTGTGAAAAAGCCCGAAAATCCACGTATCGCTGCTCAATATCTAATGTTTATCAACTTTCATTTCATGAATAAACAAAATAGACAGCAGTCTGAGGCCAGTGAGTCAACATCTGCGTTTTACTTCTTTCTGTCGCTGATAAAGCTCACAATTAACAAATGCTGTCTCCAGCGAAAGGAGAGGAGAAAATGACAATTCAGCCACTTTAATATGAATGTTTGTTGAATTCGAATGGTTGTGAATGATCTGGGTGTATGGAAACGGTCAGCGGCCGACCGGGATATTTTCCCTTATGAGGACTCACAGTGAGTCCCGCGTCTGAAATTCCTCCTGTCTCGACTTCTGCTCACAGTGATTCCCGCGTCTGACAGTGCGCCTGTCTCGGCTTCTGCTCACAGCGAGTACCGGTTCTGAAGGTCCTTCCTGTCTCGGCTTCTGCTCGCTCATTAAACTCAGAATGAAAAACTGCTGTCTAGTGAAAGGAGAGGAGAAAGTAAAATCTCATTCACGTTTATATGAATATTGGTCCAATTCTAATTTTCATGAACTGTAGGGATGGATGGAAACAGTCCGTGACCGAGGGGAAACATTTTCCCGTCTGTGAACTCACAGTGAGTCCCGCGTCTGAAAGTCTTGCTGTCTCGGATTCTGCTCACGGTGATTCCCGCGTCTGAAAGTCCTCCTGTCTCGGCTTCTGCTCGCTCACTAAGCTCAGAATGAAAAACTGCTGTCTAGTGAATGGAGAGGAGAAAGTAAAATCTCATTCACGTTTATATGAATATTGGTCCAATTCTAATTTTCATGAACTGTAGGGATGGATGGAAACAGTCCGTGACCGAGGGGAAACATTTTCCCGTCTGTGAACTCACAGTGAGTCCCGCGTCTGAAAGTCTTGCTGTCTCGGATTCTGCTCACGGTGATTCCCGCGTCTGAAAGTCCTCCTGTCTCGGCTTCTGCTCGCTCACTAAGCTCAGAATGAAAAACTGCTGTCTAGTGAATGGAGAGGAGAAAGTAAAATCTCATTCACGTTTATATGAATATTGGTCCAATTCTAATTTTCATGAACTCTAGGGATGGATGGAAACAGTCCGTGACCGAGGGGAAACATTTTCCCGTCTGTCAACTCACAGTGAGTCCCGCGTCTGAAAGTCCTCCTGTCTCGACTTCTGCTCAGAGCGAAGTCCCTGTTCTAAAGGTCCTTCCTGTCTCGGCTTCTGCTCGCTCATTAAACTCAGAATGAAAAACTGCTGTCTAGTGAAAGGAGAGGAGAAAGTAAAATCTCATTCACGTTTATATGAATATTGGTCCAATTCTAATTTTCATGAACTGTAGGGATGGATGGAAACAGTTCGTGACCGAGGGGAAACATTTTCCCGTCAGTGAACTCACAGTGATTCCCGCGTCTGACAGTGCGCCTGTCTCGGCTTCTGCTCACAGCGAGTCCCGCGTCTGAAAGTCCTCCTGTCTCGACTTCTGCTCAGAGCGAGTCCCTGTTCTAAAGGTCCTTCCTGTCTCGGCTTCTGCTCGCTCATTAAACTCAGAATGAAAAACTGCTGTCTAGTGAAAGGAGAGGAGAAAGTAAAATCTCATTCACGTTTATATGAATATTGGTCCAATTCTAATGTTCATGAACTGTAGGGATGGATGGAAACAGTTCGTGACCGAGGGGAAACATTTTCCCGTCAGTGAACTCACAGTGATTCCCGCGTCTGACAGTGCGCCTGTCTCGGCTTCTGCTCACAGCGAGTCCCGCGTCTGAAGGTCCTGCTGTCTCGGTTTCTTCTCACAGCGAGTACCGGTTCTGAAGGTCCTTCCTGTCTCGGCTTCTGCTCGCTCATTAAGCTCAGAATGAAAAACTGCTGTCTAGTGAAAGGAGAGGGGAAAGTAAAATCTCATTCACTTTTATATGAATATTGGTCAAATTCTAATTTTCATGAACTGTAGGGATGGATGGAAACAGTCCGTGACCGAGGGGAAACATTTTCCCGTCTGTGAACTCACAGTGAGTCCCGCGTCTGAAAGTCTTGCTGTCTCGGATTCTGCTCACGGTGATTCCCGCGTCTGAAAGTCCTCCTGTCTCGGCTTCTGCTCGCTCACTAAGCTCAGAATGAAAAACTGCTGTCTAGTGAATGGAGAGGAGAAAGTAAAATCTCATTCACGTTTATATGAATATTGGTCCAATTCTAATTTTCATGAACTGTAGGGATGGATGGAAACAGTCCGTGACCGAGGGGAAACATTTTCCCGTCTGTGAACTCACAGTGAGTCCCGCGTCTGAAAGTCTTGCTGTCTCGGATTCTGCTCACGGTGATTCCCGCGTCTGAAAGTCCTCCTGTCTCGGCTTCTGCTCGCTCACTAAGCTCAGAATGAAAAACTGCTGTCTAGTGAATGGAGAGGAGAAAGTAAAATCTCAGCCAATTTAATAAAAGTATTTGTCAAATTCTAATGTTCATCAACAATCTGGGTGTATGAAAGTGGCCGAGGGAGATCTTTTTCCCTTCTGTGGACTCACACTCAGTATGGTATCTGAAAGTCTTCGTGTATCCGCTTCTGCTCTCTCATTAAGCTCACAATTAACGACTGCTGTCTCATGTGAAAGGAGAGACCTTCTTTAGAGGCTGCATTTCAGACCAGTGTGTGAAAAAGCCCGAAAATCCACGTATCGCTGCTCAATATCTAATGTTTATCAACTTTCATTTCATGAATAAACAAAATAGACAGCAGTCTGAGGCCAGTGAGTCAACATCTGCGTTTTACTTCTTTCTGTCGCTGATAAAGCTCACAATTAACAAATGCTGTCTCCAGCGAAAGGAGAGGAGAAAATGACAATTCAGCCACTTTAATATGAATGTTTGTTGAATTCGAATGGTTGTGAATGATCTGGGTGTATGGAAACGGTCAGCGGCCGACCGGGATATTTTCCCTTATGAGGACTCACAGTGAGTCCCGCGTCTGAAATTCCTCCTGTCTCGACTTCTGCTCACAGTGATTCCCGCGTCTGACAGTGCGCCTGTCTCGGCTTCTGCTCAGAGCGAGTCCCTGTTCTAAAGGTCCTTCCTGTCTCGGCTTCTGCTCGCTCATTAAACTCAGAATGAAAAACTGCTGTCTAGTGAAAGGAGAGGAGAAAGTAAAATCTCATTCACGTTTATATGAATATTGGTCCAATTCTAATGTTCATGTACAGTCGGGATGTATGGAAAGTGTGAGCCGCCGAGGGGGATCTTTTTCCCGTCTGTCGACTCACATTGAGTCCCGCGTCTGAAAGTCCTCCTGTCTCGGCTTCTGCTCGCTCATTAAGCTCAGAATTATCAAATGCTGTCTCCAGTGAACGGAGAAGAGAAGATGAGATTTCAGCCACTTTACTATGAATATTGGTCCAATTCTAATTTTCATGAACTGTAGGGATGGATGGAAACAGTCCGTGACCGAGGGGAAACATTTTCCCGTCTGTGAACTCACAGTGAGTCCCGCGTCTGAAAGTCTTGCTGTCTCGGATTCTGCTCACGGTGATTCCCGCGTCTGAAAGTCCTCCTGTCTCGGCTTCTGCTCGCTCACTAAGCTCAGAATGAAAAACTGCTGTCTAGTGAATGGAGAGGAGAAAGTAAAATCTCATTCACGTTTATATGAATATTGGTCCAATTCTAATTTTCATGAACTGTAGGGATGGATGGAAACAGTCCGTGACCGAGGGGAAACATTTTCCCGTCTGTGAACTCACAGTGAGTCCCGCGTCTGAAAGTCTCCTGTCTCGGACTTCTGCTCAGAGCGAGTCCCTGTTCTAAAGGTCCTTCCTGTCTCGGCTTCTGCTCGCTCATTAAGCTCAGAATGAAAAACTGCTGTCTAGTGAAAGGAGAGGAGAAAGTAAAATCTCATTCACGTTTATATGAATATTGGTCCAATTCTAATTTTCATGAACTGTAGGGATGGATGGAAACAGTTCGTGACCGAGGGGAAACATTTTCCCGTCAGTGAACTCACAGTGATTCCCGCGTCTGACAGTGCGCCTGTCTCGGCTTCTGCTCACAGCGAGTCCCGCGTCTGAAAGTCCTCCTGTCTCGACTTCTGCTCAGAGCGAGTCCCTGTTCTAAAGGTCCTTCCTGTCTCGGCTTCTGCTCGCTCATTAAACTCAGAATGAAAAACTGCTGTCTAGTGAAAGGAGAGGAGAAAGTAAAATCTCATTCACGTTTATATGAATATTGGTCCAATTCTAATGTTCATGAACTGTAGGGATGGATGGAAACAGTTCGTGACCGAGGGGAAACATTTTCCCGTCAGTGAACTCACAGTGATTCCCGCGTCTGACAGTGCGCCTGTCTCGGCTTCTGCTCACAGCGAGTCCCGCGTCTGAAGGTCCTGCTGTCTCGGCTTCTGCTCACAGCGAGTACCGGTTCTGAAGGTCCTTCCTGTCTCGGCTTCTGCTCGCTCATTAAGCTCAGAATGAAAAACTGCTGTCTAGTGAAAGGAGACGGGAAAGTAAAATCTCATTCACTTTTATATGAATATTGGTCAAATTCTATTGATCATGTACAGTCGGGTTGTATGGAAAGTGTGAGCCGCCGAGGGGGATCTTTTTCCCGTCTGTCGACTCACATTGAGTCCCGCGTCTGAAAGTCCTCCTGTCTCGGCTTCTGCTCGCTCATTAAGCTCAGAATTATCAAATGCTGTCTCCAGTGAACGGAGAAGAGAAGATGAGATTTCAGCCACTTTACTATGAATATTGGTCCAATTCTAATTTTCATGAACTGTAGGGATGGATGGAAACAGTCCGTGACCGAGGGGAAACATTTTCCCGTCTGTGAACTCACAGTGAGTCCCGCGTCTGAAAGTCTTGCTGTCTCGGATTCTGCTCACGGTGATTCCCGCGTCTGAAAGTCCTCCTGTCTCGGCTTCTGCTCGCTCACTAAGCTCAGAATGAAAAACTGCTGTCTAGTGAATGGAGAGGAGAAAGTAAAATCTCAGCCAATTTAATAAAAGTATTTGTCAAATTCTAATGTTCATCAACAATCTGGGTGTATGAAAGTGGCCGAGGGAGATCTTTTTCCCTTCTGTGGACTCACACTCAGTATGGTATCTGAAAGTCTTCGTGTATCCGCTTCTGCTCTCTCATTAAGCTCACAATTAACGACTGCTGTCTCATGTGAAAGGAGAGACCTTCTTTAGAGGCTGCATTTCAGACCAGTGTGTGAAAAAGCCCGAAAATCCACGTATCGCTGCTCAATATCTAATGTTTATCAACTTTCATTTCATGAATAAACAAAATAGACAGCAGTCTGAGGCCAGTGAGTCAACATCTGCGTTTTACTTCTTTCTGTCGCTGATAAAGCTCACAATTAACAAATGCTGTCTCCAGCGAAAGGAGAGGAGAAAATGACAATTCAGCCACTTTAATATGAATGTTTGTTGAATTCGAATGGTTGTGAATGATCTGGGTGTATGGAAACGGTCAGCGGCCGACCGGGATATTTTCCCTTATGAGGACTCACAGTGAGTCCCGCGTCTGAAATTCCTCCTGTCTCGACTTCTGCTCACAGTGATTCCCGCGTCTGACAGTGCGCCTGTCTCGGCTTCTGCTCACAGCGAGTACCGGTTCTGAAGGTCCTTCCTGTCTCGGCTTCTGCTCGCTCATTAAACTCAGAATGAAAAACTGCTGTCTAGTGAAAGGAGAGGAGAAAGTAAAATCTCATTCACGTTTATATGAATATTGGTCCAATTCTAATTTTCATGAACTGTAGGGATGGATGGAAACAGTCCGTGACCGAGGGGAAACATTTTTCCCGTCTGTGAACTCACAGTGAGTCCCGCGTCTGAAAGTCTTGCTGTCTCGGATTCTGCTCACGGTGATTCCCGCGTCTGAAAGTCCTCCTGTCTCGGCTTCTGCTCGCTCACTAAGCTCAGAATGAAAAACTGCTGTCTAGTGAATGGAGAGGAGAAAGTAAAATCTCATTCACGTTTATATGAATATTGGTCCAATTCTAATTTTCATGAACTGTAGGGATGGATGGAAACAGTCCGTGACCGAGGGGAAACATTTTCCCGTCTGTGAACTCACAGTGAGTCCCGCGTCTGAAAGTCCTCCTGTCTCGACTTCTGCTCAGAGCGAGTCCCTGTTCTAAAGGTCCTTCCTGTCTCGGCTTCTGCTCGCTCATTAAACTCAGAATGAAAAACTGCTGTCTAGTGAAAGGAGAGGAGAAAGTAAAATCTCATTCACGTTTATATGAATATTGGTCCAATTCTAATTTTCATGAACTGTAGGGATGGATGGAAACAGTTCGTGACCGAGGGGAAACATTTTCCCGTCAGTGAACTCACAGTGATTCCCGCGTCTGACAGTGCGCCTGTCTCGGCTTCTGCTCACAGCGAGTCCCGCGTCTGAAAGTCCTCCTGTCTCGACTTCTGCTCAGAGCGAGTCCCTGTTCTAAAGGTCCTTCCTGTCTCGGCTTCTGCTCGCTCATTAAACTCAGAATGAAAAACTGCTGTCTAGTGAAAGGAGAGGAGAAAGTAAAATCTCATTCACGTTTATATGAATATTGGTCCAATTCTAATGTTCATGAACTGTAGGGATGGATGGAAACAGTTCGTGACCGAGGGGAAACATTTTCCCGTCAGTGAACTCACAGTGATTCCCGCGTCTGACAGTGCGCCTGTCTCGGCTTCTGCTCACAGCGAGTCCCGCGTCTGAAGGTCCTGCTGTCTCGGTTTCTGCTCACAGCGAGTACCGGTTCTGAAGGTCCTTCCTGTCTCGGCTTCTGCTCGCTCATTAAGCTCAGAATGAAAAACTGCTGTCTAGTGAAAGGAGAGGAGAAAGTAAAATCTCATTCACGTTTATATGAATATTGGTCCAATTCTAATTTTCATGAACTGTAGGGATGGATGGAAACAGTTCGTGACCGAGGGGAAACATTTTCCCGTCAGTGAACTCACAGTGATTCCCGCGTCTGACAGTGCGCCTGTCTCGGCTTCTGCTCACAGCGAGTCCCGCGTCTGAAGGTCCTGCTGTCTCGGTTTCTGCTCACAGCGAGTACCGGTTCTGAAGGTCCTTCCTGTCTCGGCTTCTGCTCGCTCATTAAACTCAGAATGAAAAACTGCTGTCTAGTGAAAGGAGAGGAGAAAGTAAAATCTCATTCACGTTTATATGAATATTGGTCCAATTCTAATTTTCATGAACTGTAGGGATGGATGGAAACAGTTCGTGACCGAGGGGAAACATTTTCCCGTCAGTGAACTCACAGTGATTCCCGCGTCTGACAGTGCGCCTGTCTCGGCTTCTGCTCACAGCGAGTCCCGCGTCTGAAAGTCCTCCTGTCTCGACTTCTGCTCAGAGCGAGTCCCTGTTCTAAAGGTCCTTCCTGTCTCGGCTTCTGCTCGCTCATTAAACTCAGAATGAAAAACTGCTGTCTAGTGAAAGGAGAGGAGAAAGTAAAATCTCATTCACGTTTATATGAATATTGGTCCAATTCTAATTTTCATGAACTGTAGGGATGGATGGGAAACAGTTCGTGACCGAGGGGAAACATTTTCCCGTCAGTGAACTCACAGTGATTCCCGCGTCTGACAGTGCGCCTGTCTCGGCTTCTGCTCACAGCGAGTCCCGCGTCTGAAGGTCCTGCTGTCTCGGCTTCTGCTCACAGCGAGTACCGGTTCTGAAGGTCCTTCCTGTCTCGGCTTCTGCTCGCTCATTAAGCTCAGAATGAAAAACTGCTGTCTAGTGAAAGGGAGAGGGGAAAGTAAAATCTCATTCACTTTTATATGAATATTGGTCAAATTCTATTGATCATGTACAGTCGGGATGTATGGAAAGTGTGAGCCGCCGAGGGGGATCTTTTTCCCGTCTGTCGACTCACATTGAGTCCCGCGTCTGAAAGTCCTCCTGTCTCGGCTTCTGCTCGCTCATTAAGCTCAGAATTAAAATGCTGTCTCCAGTGAACGGAGAGAGAAG
>NW_026117291.1:0-7415 GCF_001640805.2 Lates calcarifer | reverse complement strand
CAGCGAGTACCGTTCTGAAGGTCCTTCCTGTCTCGGCTTCTGCTCGCTCATTAAGCTCAGAATGAAAAACTGCTGTCTAGTGAAAGGAGAGGAGAAAGTAAAATCTCATTCACGTTTATATGAATATTGGTCCAATTCTAATTTTCATGAACTGTAGGGATGGATGGAAACAGTTCGTGACCGAGGGGAAACATTTTCCCGTCAGTGAACTCACAGTGATTCCGCGTCTGACAGTGCGCCTGTCTCGGCTTCTGCTCACAGCGAGTCCCGCGTCTGAAAGTCCTCCTGTCTCGACTTCTGCTCAGAGCGAGTCCCTGTTCTAAAGGTCCTTCCTGTCTCGGCTTCTGCTCGCTCATTAAACTCAGAATGAAAAACTGCTGTCTAGTGAAAGGAGAGGAGAAAGTAAAATCTCATTCACGTTTATATGAATATTGGTCCAATTCTAATTTCATGAACTGTAGGGATGGATGGAAACAGTTCGTGACCGAGGGGAAACATTTTCCCGTCAGTGAAACTCACAGTGATTCCCGCGTCTGACAGTGCGTCTCGGCTTCTGCTCACAGCGAGTCCCGCGTCTGAAGGTCCTGCTGTCTCGGCTTCTGCTCACAGCGAGTACCGGTTCTGAAGGTCCTTCCTGTCTCGGCTTCTGCTCGCTCATTAAGCTCAGAATGAAAAACTGCTGTCTAGTGAAAGGAGAGGGAAAGTAAAATCTCATTCACTTTTATATGAATATTGGTCAAATTCTATTGATCATGTACAGTCGGGATGTATGGAAAGTGTGAGCCGCCGAGGGGGATCTTTTTCCCGTCTGTCGACTCACATTGAGTCCCGCGTCTGAAAGTCCTCCTGTCTCGGCTTCTGCTCGCTCATTAAGCTCAGAATTATCAAATGCTGTCTCCAGTGAACGGAGAAGAGAAGATGAGATTTCAGCCACTTTACTATGAATATTGGTCCAATTCTAATTTTCATGAACTGTAGGGATGGATGGAAACAGTCCGTGACCGAGGGGAAACATTTTCCCGTCTGTGAACTCACAGTGAGTCCCGCGTCTGAAAGTCTTGCTGTCTCGGATTCTGCTCACGGTGATTCCCGCGTCTGAAAGTCCTCCTGTCTCGGCTTCTGCTCGCTCACTAAGCTCAGAATGAAAAACTGCTGTCTAGTGAATGGAGAGGAGAAAGTAAAATCTCAGCCAATTTAATAAAGTATTTGTCAAATTCTAATGTTCATCAACAATCTGGGTGTATGAAAGTGGCCGAGGGAGATCTTTTTCCCTTCTGTGGACTCACACTCAGTATGGTATCTGAAAGTCTTCGTGTATCCGCTTCTGCTCTCTCATTAAGCTCACAATTAACGACTGCTGTCTCATGTGAAAGGAGAGACCTTCTTTAGAGGCTGCATTTCAGACCAGTGTGTGAAAAAGCCCGAAAATCCACGTATCGCTGCTCAATATCTAATGTTTATCAACTTTCATTTCATGAATAAACAAAATAGACAGCAGTCTGAGGCCAGTGAGTCAACATCTGCGTTTTACTTCTTTCTGTCGCTGATAAAGCTCACAATTAACAAATGCTGTCTCCAGCGAAAGGAGAGGAGAAAATGACAATTCAGCCACTTTAATATGAATGTTTGTTGAATTCGAATGGTTGTGAATGATCTGGGTGTATGGAAACGGTCAGCGGCCGACCGGGATATTTTCCCTTATGAGGACTCACAGTGAGTCCCGCGTCTGAAATTCCTCCTGTCTCGACTTCTGCTCACAGTGATTCCCGCGTCTGACAGTGCGCCTGTCTCGGCTTCTGCTCACAGCGAGTACCGGTTCTGAAGGTCCTTCCTGTCTCGGCTTCTGCTCGCTCATTAAACTCAGAATGAAAAACTGCTGTCTAGTGAAAGGAGAGGAGAAAGTAAAATCTCATTCACGTTTATATGAATATTGAATTCTAATTTTCATGAACTGTAGGGATGGATGGAAACAGTCCGTGACCGAGGGGAAACATTTTCCCGTCTGTGAACTCACAGTGAGTCCCGCGTCTGAAAGTCTTGCTGTCTCGGATTCTGCTCACGGTGATTCCCGCGTCTGAAAGTCCTCCTGTCTCGGCTTCTGCTCGCTCACTAAGCTCAGAATGAAAAACTGCTGTCTAGTGAATGGAGAGGAGAAAGTAAAATCTCATTCACGTTTATATGAATATTGGTCCAATTCTAATTTTCATGAACTGTAGGGATGGATGGAAACAGTCCGTGACCGAGGGGAAACATTTTCCCGTCTGTGAACTCACAGTGAGTCCCGCGTCTGAAAGTCTTGCTGTCTCGGATTCTGCTCACGGTGATTCCCGCGTCTGAAAGTCCTCCTGTCTCGGCTTCTGCTCGCTCATAAGCTCAGAATGAAAAACTGCTGTCTAGTGAATGGAGAGGAGAAAGTAAAATCTCATTCACGTTTATATGAATATTGGTCCAATTCTAATTTTCATGAACTGTAGGGATGGATGGAAACAGTCCGTGACCGAGGGGAAACATTTTCCCGTCTGTGAACTCACAGTGAGTCCCGCGTCTGAAAGTCCTCCTGTCTCGACTTCTGCTCAGAGCGAGTCCCTGTCCCTTCCTGTCTCGGCTTCTGCTCGCTCATTAAACTCAGAATGAAAAACTGCTGTCTAGTGAAAGGAGAGGAGAAAGTAAAATCTCATTCACGTTTATATGAATATTGGTCCAATTCTAATTTTCATGAACTGTAGGGATGGATGGAAACAGTTCGTGACCGAGGGGAAACATTTTCCCGTCAGTGAACTCACAGTGATTCCCGCGTCTGACAGTGCGCCTGTCTCGGCTTCTGCTCACAGCGAGTCCGCGTCTGAAAGTCCTCCTGTCTCGACTTCTGCTCAGAGCGAGTCCCTGTTCTAAAGGTCCTTCCTGTCTCGGCTTCTGCTCGCTCATTAAACTCAGAATGAAAAACTGCTGTCTAGTGAAAGGAGAGGAGAAAGTAAAATCTCATTCACGTTTATATGAATATTGGTCCAATTCTAATGTTCATGAACTGTAGGGATGGATGGAAACAGTTCGTGACCGAGGGGAAACATTTTCCCGTCAAGTGAACTCACAGTGATTCCCGCGTCTGACAGTGCGCCTGTCTCGGCTTCTGCTCACAGCGAGTCCGCGTCTGAAGGTCCTGCTGTCTCGGTTTCTTCTCACAGCGAGTACCGGTTCTGAAGGTCCTTCCTGTCTCGGCTTCTGCTCGCTCATTAAGCTCAGAATGAAAAAACTGCTGTCTAAGTGAAAGGAGAGGGGAAAGTAAAATCTCATTCACTTTTATATGAATATTGGTCAAATTCTAATTTTCATGAACTGTAGGGATGGATGGAAACAGTCCGTGACCGAGGGGAAACATTTTCCCGTCTGTGAACTCACAGTGAGTCCCGCGTCTGAAAGTCTTGCTGTCTCGGATTCTGCTCACGGTGATTCCCGCGTCTGAAAGTCCTCCTGTCTCGGCTTCTGCTCGCTCACTAAGCTCAGAATGAAAAACTGCTGTCTAGTGAATGGAGAGGAGAAAGTAAAATCTCATTCACGTTTATATGAATATTGGTCCAATTCTAATTTTCATGAACTGTAGGGATGGATGGAAACAGTCCGTGACCGAGGGGAAACATTTTCCCGTCTGTGAACTCACAGTGAGTCCCGCGTCTGAAAGTCTTGCTGTCTCGGATTCTGCTCACGTGATTCCCGCGTCTGAAAGTCCTCCTGTCTCGGCTTCTGCTCGCTCACTAAGCTCAGAATGAAAAACTGCTGTCTAGTGAATGGAGAGGAGAAAGTAAAATCTCAGCCAATTTAATAAAAGTATTTGTCAAATTCTAATGTTCATCAACAATCTGGGTGTATGAAAGTGGCCGAGGGAGATCTTTTTCCCTTCTGTGGACTCACACTCAGTATGGTATCTGAAAGTCTTCGTGTATCCGCTTCTGCTCTCTCATTAAGCTCACAATTAACGACTGCTGTCTCATGTGAAAGGAGAGACCTTCTTTAGAGGCTGCATTTCAGACCAGTGTGTGAAAAAAGCCCGAAAATCCACGTATCGCTGCTCAATATCTAATGTTTATCAACTTTCATTTCATGAATAAACAAAATAGACAGCAGTCTGAGGCCAGTGAGTCAACATCTGCGTTTTACTTCTTTCTGTCGCTGATAAAGCTCACAATTAACAAATGCTGTCTCCAGCGAAAGGAGAGGAGAAAATGACAATTCAGCCACTTTAATATGAATGTTTGTTGAATTCGAATGGTTGTGAATGATCTGGGTGTATGGAAACGGTCAGCGGCCGACCGGGATATTTTCCCTTATGAGGACTCACAGTGAGTCCCGCGTCTGAAATTCCTCCTGTCTCGACTTCTGCTCACAGTGATTCCCGCGTCTGACAGTGCGCCTGTCTCGGCTTCTGCTCCAGAGCGAGTCCCTGTTCTAAAGGTCCTTCCTGTCTCGGCTTCTGCTCGCTCATTAAACTCAGAATGAAAAACTGCTGTCTAGTGAAAGGAGAGGAGAAAGTAAAATCTCATTCACGTTTATATGAATATTGGTCCAAATTCTAATGTTCATGTACAGTCGGGATGTATGGAAAGTGTGAGCCGCCGAGGGGGATCTTTTTTCCCGTCTGTCGACTCACATTGAGTCCCGCGTCTGAAAGTCCTCCTGTCTCGGCTTCTGCTCGCTCATTAAGCTCAGAATTATCAAATGCTGTCTCCAGTGAACGGAGAAGAGAAGATGAGATTTCAGCCACTTTACTATGAATATTGGTCCAATTCTAATTTTCATGAACTGTAGGGATGGATGGAAACAGTCCGTGACCGAGGGGAAACATTTTCCCGTCTGTGAACTCACAGTGAGTCCCGCGTCTGAAAGTCTTGCTGTCTCGGATTCTGCTCACCGGTGATTCCCGCGTCTGAAAGTCCTCCTGTCTCGGCTTCTGCTCGCTCACTAAGCTCAGAATGAAAAACTGCTGTCTAGTGAATGGAGAGGAGAAAGTAAAATCTCAGCCAATTTAATAAAAGTATTTGTCAAATTCTAATGTTCATCAAACAATCTGGGTGTATGAAAGTGGCCGAGGGGAGATCTTTTTCCCTTCTGTGGACTCACACTCAGTATGGTATCTGAAAAGTCTTCGTGTATCCGCTTCTGCTCTCTCATTAAGCTCACAATTAACGACTGCTGTCTCATGTGAAAGGAGAGACCTTCTTTAGAGGCTGCATTTCAGACCAGTGTGTGAAAAAGCCCGAAAATCCACGTATCGCTGCTCAATATCTAATGTTTATCAACTTTCATTTCATGAATAAACAAAATAGACAGCAGTCTGAGGCCAGTGAGTCAACATCTGCGTTTTACTTCTTTCTGTCGCTGATAAAGCTCACAATTAACAAATGCTGTCTCCAGCGAAAGGAGAGGAGAAAATGACAATTCAGCCACTTTAATATGAATGTTTGTTGAATTCGAATGGTTGTGAATGATCTGGGTGTATGGAAACGGTCAGCGGCCGACCGGGATATTTTCCCTTATGAGGACTCACAGTGAGTCCCGCGTCTGAAATTCCTCCTGTCTCGACTTCTGCTCACAGTGATTCCCGCGTCTGACAGTGCGCCTGTCTCGGCTTCTGCTCACAGCGAGTCCCTGTTCTTCCTTCCTGTCTCGGCTTCTGCTCGCTCATTAAACTCAGAATGAAAAACTGCTGTCTAGTGAAAGGAGAGGAAAGTAAAATCTCATTCACGTTTATGAATATTGGTCAATTCTATGTTCATGTACAGTCGGGATGTATGGAAAGTGTGAGCCGCCGAGGGGGATCTTTTTCCCGTCTGTCGACTCACATTGAGTCCCGCGTCTGAAAGTCCTCCTGTCTCGGCTTCTGCTCGCTCATTAAGCTCAGAATTATCAAATGCTGTCTCCAGTGAACGGAGAAGAGAAGATGAGATTTCAGCCACTTTACTATGAATATTGGTCCAATTCTAATTTTCATGAACTGTAGGGATGGATGGAAACAGTCCGTGACCGAGGGGAAACATTTTCCCGTCTGTGAACTCACAGTGAGTCCCGCGTCTGAAAGTCTTGCTGTCTCGGATTCTGCTCACGGTGATTCCCGCGTCTGAAAGTCCTCCTGTCTCGGCTTCTGCTCGCTCACTAAGCTCAGAATGAAAAACTGCTGTCTAGTGAATGGAGAGGAGAAAGTAAAATCTCAGCCAATTTAATAAAAGTATTTGTCAAATTCTAATGTTCATCAACAATCTGGGTGTATGAAAGTGGCCGAGGGAGATCTTTTTCCCTTCTGTGGACTCACACTGAGTATGGTATCTGAAAGTCTTCGTGTATCCGCTTCTGCTCTCATTAAGCTCACAATTAACGACTGCTGTCTCATGTGAAAGGAGAGACCTTCTTTAGAGGCTGCATTTCAGACCAGTGTGTGAAAAAGCCCGAAAATCCACGTATCGCTGCTCAATATCTAATGTTTATCAACTTTCATTTCATGAATAAACAAAATAGACAGCAGTCTGAGGCCAGTGAGTCAACATCTGCGTTTTACTTCTTTCTGTCGCTGATAAAGCTCACAATTAACAAATGCTGTCTCCAGCGAAAGGAGAGGAGAAAATGACAATTCAGCCACTTTAATATGAATGTTTGTTGAATTCGAATGGTTGTGAATGATCTGGGTGTATGGAAACGGTCAGCGGCCGACCGGGATATTTTCCCTTATGAGGACTCACAGTGAGTCCCGCGTCTGAAATTCCTCCTGTCTCGACTTCTGCTCACAGTGATTCCCGCGTCTGACAGTGCGCCTGTCTCGGCTTCTGCTCACAGCGAGTCCGCGTCTGAAGGTCCTGCTGTCTCGGCTTCTGCTCACAGCGAGTACCGGTTCTGAAGGTCCTTCTGTCTCGGCTTCTGCTCGCTCATTAAACTCAGAATGAAAAACTGCTGTCTAGTGAAAGGAGAGGGGAAAGTAAAATCTCATTCACTTTATATATGAATATTGGTCAAATTCTATTGATCATGTACAGTCGGGATGTATGGAAAGTGTGAGCCGCCGAGGGGGATCTTTTTCCCGTCTGTCGACTCACATTGAGTCCCGCGTCTGAAAGTCCTCCTGTCTCGGCTTCTGCTCGCTCATTAAGCTCAGAATTATCAAATGCTGTCTCCAGTGAACGGAGAAGAGAAGATGAGATTTCAGCCACTTTACTATGAATATTGGTCCAATTCTAATTTTCATGAACTGTAGGGATGGATGGAAACAGTCCGTGACCGAGGGGAAACATTTTCCCGTCTGTGAACTCACAGTGAGTCCCCGTCTGAAAGTCTTGCTGTCTCGGATTCTGCTCACGGTGATTCCCCGCGTCTGAAAGTCCTCCTGTCTCGGCTTCTGCTCGCTCACTAAGCTCAGAATGAAAAACTGCTGTCTA
>NW_026117290.1:0-12511 GCF_001640805.2 Lates calcarifer | reverse complement strand
TAAACTCAGAATGAAAAACTGCTGTCTAGTGAAAGGGAGGGGAAAGTAAAATCTCATTCACTTTTATATGAATATTGGTCAAATTCTATTGATCATGTACAGTCGGGATGTATGGAAAGTGTGAGCCGCCGAGGGGGATCTTTTTCCCGTCTGTCGACTCACATTGAGTCCGCGTCTGAAAGTCCTCCTGTCTCGGCTTCTGCTCGCTCATTAAGCTCAGATTATCAAATGCTTCCCAGTGAACGGAGAAGAGAAGATGAGATTTCAGCCACTTTACTATGAATATTGGTCCAATTCTAATTTTCATGAACTGTAGGGATGGATGGAAACAGTCCGTGACCGAGGGAAACATTTTCCCGTCTGTGAACTCACAGTGAGTCCCGCGTCTGAAAGTCTTGCTGCTCGGATTCTGCTCACGGTGATTCCCGCGTCTGAAAGTCCTCCTGTCTCGGCTTCTGCTCGCTCACTAAGCTCAGAATGAAAAACTGCTGTCTAGTGAATGGAGAGGAGAAAGTAAAATCTCAGCCAATTTAATAAAAGTGTTTGTCAAATTCTAATGTTCATCAACAATCTGGGTGTATGAAAGTGGCCGAGGGAGATCTTTTTCCCTTCTGTGGACTCACACTGAGTATGGTATCTGAAAGTCTTCGTGTATCCGCTTCTGCTCTCTCATTAAGCTCACAATTAACGACTGCTGTCTCATGTGAAAGGAGAGACCTTCTTTAGAGGCTGCATTTCAGACCAGTGTGTGAAAAGCCCGAAAATCCACGTATCGCTGCTCAATATCTAATGTTTATCAACTTTCATTTCATCAATAAACAAAATAGACAGCAGTCTGAGGCCAGTGAGTCAACATCTGCGTTTTACTTCTTTCTGTCGCTGATAAAGCTCACAATTAACAAATGCTGTCTCCAGCGAAAGGAGAGGAGAAAATGACAATTCAGCCACTTTAATATGAATGTTTTAAATTCGAATGGTTGTGAATGATCTGGGTGTATGGAAACGGTCAGCGGCCGACCGGGATATTTTCCCTTCTGAGGACTCACAGTGAGTCCCGCGTCTGAAATTCCTCCTGTCTCGACTTCTGCTCACAGTGATTCCCGCGTCTGACAGTGCGCCTGTCGGCTTCTGCTCACAGCGAGTCCGCGTCTGAAGGTCCTGCTGTCTCGGCTTCTGCTCACAGCGAGTACCGGTTCTGAAGGTCCTTCCTGTCTCGGCTTCTGCTCGCTCATTAAACTCAGAATGAAAAACTGCTGTCTAGTGAAAGGAGAGGGAAAGTAAAATCTCATCACTTTTATATGAATATTGGTCAAATTCTATTGATCATGTACAGTCGGGATGTATGGAAAGTGTGAGCCGCCGAGGGGGATCTTTTCCCGTCTGTCGACTCACATTGAGTCCGCGTCTGAAAGTCCTCCTGTCTCGGCTTCTGCTCGCTCATTAAGCTCAGATTATCAAATGCTTCTCCAGTGAACGGAGAGAGAAGATGAGATTTCAGCCACTTTACTATGAATATTGGTCCAATTCTAATTTTCATGAACTGTAGGGATGGATGGAAACAGTCCGTGACCGAGGGGAAACATTTTCCCGTCTGTGAACTCACAGTGAGTCCCGCGTCTGAAAGTCTTGCTGTCTCGGATTCTGCTCACGTGATTCCCGCGTCTGAAGTCCTCCTGTCTCGGCTTCTGCTCACTAAGCTCAGAATGAAAAACTGCTGTCTAGTCCAATTTAATAAAAGTGTTTGTCAAATTCTAATGTTCATCAACAATCTGGGTGTATGAAAGTGGCCGAGGGAGATCTTTTTCCCTTCTGTGGACTCACACTGAGTATGGTATCTGAAAGTCTTCGTGTATCCGCTTCTGCTCTCTCATTAAGCTCACAATTAACGACTGCTGTCTCATGTGAAAGGAGAGACCTTCTTTAGAGGCTGCATTTCAGACCAGTGTGTGAAAAAGCCCGAAAATCCACGTATCGCTGCTCAATATCTAATGTTTATCAACTTTCATTTCATCAATAAACAAAATAGACAGCAGTCTGAGGCCAGTGAGTCAACATCTGCGTTTTACTTCTTTCTGTCGCTGATAAAGCTCACAATTAACAAATGCTTCCCAGCGAAAGGAGAGGAGAAAATGACAATTCAGCACTTTAATATGAATGTTTGTTAATTCGAATGGTTGTGAATGATCTGGGTGTATGGAAACGGTCAGCGGCCGACCGGGATATTTTCCCTTCTGAGGACTCACAGTGAGTCCCGCGTCTGAAATTCCTCCTGTCTCGACTTCTGCTCACAGTGATTCCCGCGTCTGACAGTGCGCCTGTCTCGGCTTCTGCTCACAGCGAGTCCCGCGTCTGAAGGTAGAGTTTCTGAAGGTCCTTCCTGTCTCGGCTTCTGCTCGCTCATTAAACTCAGAATGAAAAACTGCTGTCTAGTGAAAGGAGAGGAGAAAGTAAAATCTCATTCACGTTTATATGAATATTGGTCCAATTCTAATTTTCATGAACTGTAGGGATGGATGGAAACAGTCCGTGACCGAGGGAAACATTTTCCCGTCTGTCGACTCACAGTGAAAAACAGTGACAATAAAGCTCTCAATTTCTGAAGTCCTTCCTGTCTCGGCTTCTGCTCGCTCATTAAACTCAGAATGAAAAACTGCTGTCTAGTGAAAGGAGAGGGAAAGTAAAATCTCATTCACTTTTATGAATATTGGTCAAATTCTATTGATCATGTACAGTCGGGATGTATGGAAAGTGTGAGCCGCCGAGGGGGATCTTTTTCCCGTCTGTCGACTCACATTGAGTCCCGCGTCTGAAAGTCCTCCTGTCTCGGCTTCTGCTCGCTCATTAAGCTCAGAATTATCAAATGCTGTCTCCAGTGAACGGAGAGAGAAGATGAGATTTCAGCCACTTTACTATGAATATTGGTCCAATTCTAATTTTCATGAACTAGGGATGGATGGAAACAGTCCGTGACCGAGGGGAAACATTTTCCCGTCTGTGAACTCACAGTGAGTCCGCGTCTGAAAGTCTTGCTGTCTCGGATTCTGCTCACGGTGATTCCCGCGTCTGAAAGTCCTCCTGTCTCGGCTTCTGCTCGCTCACTAAGCTCAGAATGAAAAACTGCTGTCTAGTGAATGGAGAGGAGAAAGTAAAATCTCAGCCAATTTAATAAAAGTGTTTGTCAAATTCTAATGTTCATCAACAATCTGGGTGTATGAAAGTGGCCGAGGGAGATCTTTTTCCCTTCTGTGGACTCACACTGAGTATGGTATCTGAAAGTCCTCCTGTCTCGCTTCTGCTCTCTTGTGTGAAAAAGCCCGAAAATCCACGTATCGCTGCTCAATATCTAATGTTTATCAACTTTCATTTCATCAATAAACAAAATAGACAGCAGTCTGAGGCCAGTGAGTCAACATCTGCGTTTTACTTCTTTCTGTCGCTGATAAAGCTCACAATTAACAAATGCTGTCTCCAGCGAAAGGAGAGGAGAAAATGACAATTCAGCCACTTTAATATGAATGTTTGTTAAATTCGAATGGTTGTGAATGATCTGGGTGTATGGAAACGGTCAGCGGCGACCGGGATATTTTCCCTTCTGAGGACTCACAGTGAGTCCCGCGTCTGAAATTCCTCCTGTCTCGACTTCTGCTCACAGTGATTCCCGCGTCTGACAGTGCGCCTGTCTCGGCTTCTGCTCACAGCGAGTCCCGTCTGAAGCCTGCTGTCTCGGCTTCTGCTCACAGCGAGTACCGGTTCTGAAGGTCCTTCCTGTCTCGGCTTCTGCTCGCTCATTAAACTCAGAATGAAAAACTGCTGTCTAGTGAAAGGAGAGGGGAAAGTAAAATCTCATTCACTTTTATATGAATATTGGTCAAATTCTATTGATCATGTACAGTCGGGATGTATGGAAAGTGTGAGCCGCCGAGGGGATCTTTTTCCCGTCTGTCGACTCACATTGAGTCCCGCGTCTGAAAGTCCTCCTGTCTCGGCTTCTGCTCGCTCATTAAGCTCAGATTATCAAATGCTGTCTCCAGTGAACGGAGAAGAGAAGATGAGATTTCAGCCACTTTACTATGAATATTGGTCCAATTCTAATTTTCATGAACTGTAGGGATGGATGGAAACAGTCCGTGACCGAGGGGAAACATTTTCCCGTCTGTGAACTCACAGTGAGTCCCGCGTCTGAAAGTCTTGCTGTCTCGGATTCACTAAGCTCAGAATGAAAAACTGCTGTCTAGTGAATGGAGAGGAGAAAGTAAAATCTCAGCCAATTTAATAAAAGTGTTTGTCAAATTCTAATGTTCATCAACAATCTGGGTGTATGAAAGTGGCCGAGGGAGATCTTTTTCCCTTCTGTGGACTCACACTGAGTATGGTATCTGAAAGTCTTCGTGTATCCGCTTCTGCTCTCTCATTAAGCTCACAATTAACGACTGCTGTCTCATGTGAAAGGAGAGACCTTCTTTAGAGGCTGCATTTCAGACCAGTGTGTGAAAAAGCCCGAAAATCCACGTATCGCTGCTCAATATCTAATGTTTATCAACTTTCATTTCATCAATAAACAAAATAGACAGCAGTCTGAGGCCAGTGAGTCAACATCTGCGTTTTACTTCTTTCTGTCGCTGATAAAGCTCACAATTAACAAATGCTGTCTCCAGCGAAAGGAGAGGAGAAAATGACAATTCAGCCACTTTAATATGAATGTTTCTTAATTCGAATGGTTGTGAATGATCTGGGTGTATGGAAACGGTCAGCGGCCGACCGGGATATTTTCCCTTCTGAGGACTCACAGTGAGTCCCGCGTCTGAAATTCCTCCTGTCTCGACTTCTGCTCACAGTGATTCCCGCGTCTGACAGTGCGCCTGTCTCGGCTTCTGCTCACAGCGAGTCCCGCGTCTGAAGGTCCTGCTGTCTCGGCTTCTGCTCACAGCGAGTACCGGTTCTGAAGGTCCTTCCTGTCTCGGCTTCTGCTCGCTCATTAAACTCAGAATGAAAAACTGCTGTCTAGTGAAAGGAGAGGGGAAAGTAAAATCTCATTCACTTTATATGAATATTGGTCAAATTCTATTGATCATGTACAGTCGGGATGTATGGAAAGTGTGAGCCGCCGAGGGGGATCTTTTTCCCGTCTGTCGACTCACATTGAGTCCCGCGTCTGAAAGTCCTCCTGTCTCGGCTTCTGCTCGCTCATTAAGCTCAGAATTATCAAATGCTGTCTCCAGTGAACGGAGAAGAGAAGATGAGATTTCAGCCACTTTACTATGAATATTGGTCCAATTCTAATTTTCATGAACTGTAGGGATGGATGGAAACAGTCCGTGACCGAGGGGAAACATTTTCCCGTCTGTGAACTCACAGTGAGTCCCGCGTCTGAAAGTCTTGCTGTCTCGGATTCTGCTCACGGTGATTCCCGCGTCTGAAAGTCCTCCTGTCTCGGCTTCTGCTCGCTCACTAAGCTCAGAATGAAAAACTGCTGTCTAGTGAATGGAGAGGAGAAAGTAAAATCTCAGCCAATTTAATAAAAGTGTTTGTCAAATTCTAATGTTCATCAACAATCTGGGTGTATGAAAGTGGAGGGAGATCTTTTTCCCTTCTGTGGACTCACACTGAGTATGGTATCTGAAAGTCTTCGTGTATCCGCTTCTGCTCTCTCATTAAGCTCACAATTAACGACTGCTGTCTCATGTGAAAGGAGAGACCTTCTTTAGAGGCTGCATTTCAGACCAGTGTGTGAAAAAGCCCGAAAATCCACGTATCGCTGCTCAATATCTAATGTTTATCAACTTTCATTTCATCAATAAACAAAATAGACAGCAGTCTGAGGCCAGTGAGTCAACATCTGCGTTTTACTTCTTTCTGTCGCTGATAAAGCTCACAATTAACAAATGCTGTCTCCAGCGAAAGGAGAGGAGAAAATGACAATTCAGCCACTTTAATATGAATGTTTCTTAATTCGAATGGTTGTGAATGATCTGGGTGTATGGAAACGGTCAGCGGCCGACCGGGATATTTTCCCTTCTGAGGACTCACAGTGAGTCCCGCGTCTGAAATTCCTCCTGTCTCGACTTCTGCTCACAGTGATTCCCGCGTCTGACAGTGTGTCTCGGCTTCTGCTCACAGCGAGTCCCGCGTCTGAAGGTCCTGCTGTCTCGGCTTCTGCTCACAGCGAGTACCGGTTCTGAAGGTCCTTCCTGTCTCGGCTTCTGCTCGCTCATTAAACTCAGAATGAAAAACTGCTGTCTAGTGAAAGGAGAGGGGAAAGTAAAATCTCATTCACTTTTATATGAATATTGGTCAAATTCTATTGATCATGTACAGTCGGGATGTATGGAAAGTGTGAGCCGCGAGGGGGATCTTTTTCCCGTCTGTCGACTCACATTGAGTCCCGCGTCTGAAAGTCCTCCTGTCTCGGCTTCTGCTCGCTCATTAAGCTCAGATTATCAAATGCTATCTCCAGTGAACGGAGAAGAGAAGATGAGATTTCAGCCACTTTACTATGAATATTGGTCCAATTCTAATTTTCATGAACTGTAGGGATGGATGGAAACAGTCCGTGACCGAGGGGAAACATTTTCCCGTCTGTGAACTCACAGTGAGTCCCGCGTCTGAAAGTCTTGCTGTCTCGGATTCTGCTCGCTCACTAAAGCTCAGAATGAAAAACTGCTGTCTAGTGAATGGAGAGGAGAAAGTAAAATCTCAGCCAATTTAATAAAAGTGTTTGTCAAATTCTAATGTTCATCAACAATCTGGGTGTATGAAAGTGGCCGAGGGAGATCTTTTTCCCTTCTGTGGACTCACACTGAGTATGGTATCTGAAAGTCTTCGTGTATCCGCTTCTGCTCTCTCATTAAGCTCACAATTAACGACTGCTGTCTCATGTGAAAGGAGAGACCTTCTTTAGAGGCTGCATTTCAGACCAGTGTGTGAAAAAGCCCGAAAATCCACGTATCGCTGCTCAATATCTAATGTTTATCAACTTTCATTTCATCAATAAACAAAATAGACAGCAGTCTGAGGCCAGTGAGTCAACATCTGCGTTTTACTTCTTTCTGTCGCTGATAAAGCTCACAATTAACAAATGCTGTCTCCAGCGAAAGGAGAGGAGAAAATGACAATTCAGCCACTTTAATATGAATGTTTGTTAATTCGAATGGTTGTGAATGATCTGGGTGTATGGAAACGGTCAGCGGCCCGGGATATTTTCCCTTCTGAGGACTCACAGTGAGTCCCGCGTCTGAAATTCCTCCTGTCTCGACTTCTGCTCACAGTGATTCCCGCGTCTGACAGTGCGCCTGTCTCGGCTTCTGCTCACAGCGAGTTCTGAAGGTCCTGCTGTCTCGGCTTCTGCTCACAGCGAGTACCGGTTCTGAAGGTCCTTCCTGTCTCGGCTTCTGCTCGCTCATTAAACTCAGAATGAAAAACTGCTGTCTAGTGAAAGGAGAGGAGAAAGTAAAATCTCATTCACGTTTATATGAATATTGGTCCAATTCTAATTTTCATGAACTGTAGGGATGGATGGAAACAGTTGACCGAGGGGAAACATTTTCCCGTCTGTCGACTCTGAAGAACCAAATTCCACCATAATAAATTAAACTCAGAATGAAAAACTGCTGTCTAGTGAAAGGAGAGGGGAAAGTAAAATCTCATTCACTTTTATATGAATATTGGTCAAATTCTATTGATCATGTACAGTCGGGATGTATGGAAAGTGTGAGCCGCCGAGGGGGATCTTTTTCCCGTCTGTCGACTCACATTGAGTCCCGCGTCTGAAAGTCCTCCTGTCTCGGCTTCTGCTCGCTCATTAAGCTCAGAATTATCAAATGCTCTCCAGTGAACGGAGAAGAGAAGATGAGATTTCAGCCACTTTACTATGAATATGGTCCAATTCTAATTTTCATGAACTGTAGGGATGGATGGAAACAGTCCGTGACCGAGGGGAAACATTTTCCCGTCTGTGAACTCACAGAGTCCCGCGTCTGAAAGTCTTGCTGTCTCGGATTCTGCTCACGGTGATTCCCGCGTCTGAAAGTCCTCCTGTCTCGGCTTCTGCTCTCTCACTAAGCTCAGAATGAAAAACTGCTGTCTAGTGAATGGAGAGGAGAAAGTAAAATCTCAGCCAATTTAATAAAAGTGTTTGTCAAATTCTAATGTTCATCAACAATCTGGGTGTATGAAAGTGGCCGAGGGAGATCTTTTTCCCTTCTGTGGACTCACACTGAGTATGGTATCTGAAAGTCTTCGTGTATCCGCTTCTGCTCTCTCATTTGTTAAGCTCACAATTAACGACTGCTGTCTCATGTGAAAGGAGAGACCTTCTTTAGAGGCTGCATTTCAGACCAGTGTGTGAAAAAGCCCGAAAATCCACGTATCGCTGCTCAATATCTAATGTTTATCAACTTTCATTTCATCAATAAACAAAATAGACAGCAGTCTGAGGCCAGTGAGTCAACATCTGCGTTTTACTTCTTTCTGTCGCTGATAAAGCTCACAATTAACAAATGCTGTCTCCAGCGAAAGGAGAGGAGAAAATGACAATTCAGCCACTTTAATATGAATGTTTGTTGAATTCGAATGGTTGTGAATGATCTGGGTGTATGGAAACGGTCAGCGGCCGACCGGGATATTTTCCCTTCTGAAGACTCACAGTGAGTCCCGCGTCTGAAATTCCTCCTGTCTCGACTTCTGCTCACAGTGATTCCCGCGTCTGACAGTGCGCCTGTCTCGGCTTCTGCTCACAGCGAGTCCCGCGTCTGAAGGTCCTGCTGTCTCGGCTTCTGCTCACAGCGAGTGGTTCTGAAGGTCCTTCCTGTCTCGGCTTCTGCTCGCTCATTAAACTCAGAATGAAAAACTGCTGTCTAGTGAAAGGAGAGGGGAAAGTAAAATCTCATTCACTTTTATATGAATATTGGTCAAATTCTATTGATCATGTACAGTCGGGATGTATGGAAAGTGTGAGCCGCCGAGGGGATCTTTTTCCCGTCTGTCGACTCACATTGAGTCCCGCGTCTGAAAGTCCTCCTGTCTCGGCTTCTGCTCGCTCATTAAGCTCAGAATTATCAAATGCTGTCTCCAGTGAACGGAGAAGAGAAGATGAGATTTCAGCCACTTTACTATGAATATTGGTCCAATTCTAATTTTCATGAACTGTAGGGATGGATGGAAACAGTCCGTGACCGAGGGGAAACATTTTCCCGTCTGTGAACTCACAGTGAGTCCCGCGTCTGAAAGTCTTGCTGTCTCGGATTCTGCTCACGGTGATTCCCGCGTCTGAAAGTCCTCCTGTCTCGGCTTCTGCTCGCTCACTAAGCTCAGAATGAAAAACTGCTGTCTAGTGAATGGAGAGGAGAAAGTAAAATCTCAGCCAATTTAATAAAAGTGTTTGTCAAATTCTAATGTTCATCAACAATCTGGGTGTATGAAAGTGGCCGAGGAGATCTTTTTCCCTTCTGTGGACTCACACTGAGTATGGTATCTGAAAGTCTTCGTGTATCCGCTTCTGCTCTCTCATTAAGCTCACAATTAACGACTGCTGTCTCATGTGAAAGGAGAGACCTTCTTTAGAGGCTGCATTTCAGACCAGTGTGTGAAAAAGCCCGAAAATCCACGTATCGCTGCTCAATATCTAATGTTTATCAACTTTCATTTCATCAATAAACAAAATAGACAGCAGTCTGAGGCCAGTGAGTCAACATCTGCGTTTTACTTCTTTCTGTCGCTGATAAAGCTCACAATTAACAAATGCTGTCTCCAGCGAAAGGAGAGGAGAAAATGACAATTCAGCCACTTTAATATGAATGTTTCTTAAATTCGAATGGTTGTGAATGATCTGGGTGTATGGAAACGGTCAGCGGCGACCGGGATTTTCCCTTCTGAGGACTCACAGTGAGTCCCGCGTCTGAAATTCCTCCTGTCTCGACTTCTGCTCACAGTGAGTCTGACACTGCTAGTCTGAGCTTCTGCTCACAGCGAGTACCGGTTCTGAAGGTCCTTCCTGTCTCGGCTTCTGCTCGCTCATTAAACTCAGAATGAAAAACTGCTGTCTAGTGAAAGGAGAGGAGAAAGTAAAATCTCATTCACGTTTATATGAATATTGGTCCAATTCTAATTTTCATGAACTGTAGGGATGGATGGAAACAGTGGAAACAGGTGAAAAAACTCTTCTGAACTAACTCACAGTGGTGTCTGAACTTCTGCTCACAGCGAGTTCTGAAGGTCCTTCCTGTCTCGGCTTCTGCTCGCTCATTAAACTCAGAATGAAAAACTGCTGTCTAGTGAAAGGAGAGGGGAAAGTAAAATCTCATTCACTTTTATATGAATATTGGTCAAATTCTATTGATCATGTACAGTCGGGATGTATGGAAAGTGTGAGCCGCCGAGGGGATCTTTTTCCCGTCTGTCGACTCACATTGAGTCCCGCGTCTGAAAGTCCTCCTGTCTCGGCTTCTGCTCGCTCATTAAGCTCAGAATTATCAAATGCTGTCTCCAGTGAACGGAGAAGAGAAGATGAGATTTCAGCCACTTTACTATGAATATTGGTCCAATTCTAATTTTCATGAACTGTAGGGATGGATGGAAACAGTCCGTGACCGAGGGAAACATTTTCCCGTCTGTGAACTCACAGTGAGTCCCGCGTCTGAAAGTCTTGCTGTCTCGGATTCTGCTCACGGTGATTCCCGCGTCTGAAAGTCCTCCTGTCTCGGCTTCTGCTCGCTCACTAAGCTCAGAATGAAAAACTGCTGTCTAGTGAATGGAGAGGAGAAAGTAAAATCTCAGCCAATTTAATAAAAGTGTTTGTCAAATTCTAATGTTCATCAACAATCTGGGTGTATGAAAGTGGCCGAGGGAGATCTTTTTCCCTTCTGTGGACTCACACTGAGTATGGTATCTGAAAGTCTTCGTGTATCCGCTTCTGCTCTCTCATTAAGCTCACAATTAACGACTGCTGTCTCATGTGAAAGGAGAGACCTTCTTTAGAGGCTGCATTTCAGACCAGTGTGTGAAAAAGCCCGAAAATCCACGTATCGCTGCTCAATATCTAATGTTTATCAACTTTCATTTCATCAATAAACAAAATAGACAGCAGTCTGAGGCCAGTGAGTCAACATCTGCGTTTTACTTCTTTCTGTCGCTGATAAAGCTCACAATTAACAAATGCTGTCTCCAGCGAAAGGAGAGGAGAAAATGACAATTCAGCCACTTTAATATGAATGTTTCTTGAATTCGAATGGTTGTGAATGATCTGGGTGTATGGAAACGGTCAGCGGCGACCGGGATATTTTCCCTTCTGAGGACTCACAGTGAGTCCCGCGTCTGAAATTCCTCCTGTCTCGACTTCTGCTCACAGTGATTCCCGCGTCTGACAGTGCGCCTGTCTCGGCTTCTGCTCACAGCGAGTCCCGCGTCTGAAGGTCCTGCTGTCTCGGCTTCTGCTCACAGCGAGTACCGGTTCTGAAGGTCCTTCCTGTCTCGGCTTCTGCTCGCTCATTAAACTCAGAATGAAAAACTGCTGTCTAGTGAAAGGAGAGGGGAAAGTAAAATCTCATTCACTTTTTATATGAATATTGGTCAAATTCTTGATCATGTACAGTCGGGATGTATGGAAAGTGTGAGCCGCCGAGGGGATCTTTTTCCCGTCTGTCGACTCACATTGAGTCCCGCGTCTGAAAGTCCTCCTGTCTCGGCTTCTGCTCGCTCATTAAGCTCAGAATTATCAAATGCTGTCTCCAGTGAACGGAGAGAGAAGATGAGATTTCAGCCACTTTACTATGAATATTGGTCCAATTCTAATTTTCATGAACTGTAGGGATGGATGGAAACAGTCCGTGACCGAGGGAAACATTTTCCCGTCTGTGAACTCACAGTGAGTCCCCGCGTCTGAAAGTCTGCTGTCTCGGATTCTGCTCACGGTGATTCCCGCGTCTGAAAGTCCTCCTGTCTCGGCTTCTGCTCGCTCACTAAGCTCAGAATGAAAAACTGCTGTCTAGTGAATGGAGAGGAGAAAGTAAAATCTCAGCCAATTTAATAAAAGTGTTTGTCAAATTCTAATGTTCATCAACAATCTGGGTGTATGAAAGTGGCCGAGGGAGATCTTTTTCCCTTCTGTGGACTCACACTGAGTATGGTATCTGAAAGTCCTCTGCTCTCGGCTGCTGTCTTCTCTTCAGGGTGTGAAAAAGCCCGAAAATCCACGTATCGCTGCTCAATATCTAATGTTTATCAACTTTCATTTCATCAATAAACAAAATAGACAGCAGTCTGAGGCCAGTGAGTCAACATCTGCGTTTTACTTCTTTCTGTCGCTGATAAAGCTCACAATTAACAAATGCTGTCTCCAGCGAAAGGAGAGGAGAAAATGACAATTCAGCCACTTTAATATGAATGTTTCTTAAATTCGAATGGTTGTGAATGATCTGGGTGTATGGAAACGGTCAGCGCGACCGGGATATTTTCCCTTCTGAGGACTCACAGTGAGTCCCGCGTCTGAAATTCCTCCTGTCTCGACTTCTGCTCACAG
>NW_026117289.1:0-43639 GCF_001640805.2 Lates calcarifer | reverse complement strand
TTTTAAGTGAAGCAACAGTATCAAAGCCTGAGGAGCAGTAATTCAGATAATATGACAGAAGATGTTAGTGGGTAACCAAAATATAACCAACCAAAATATGGCTGCAGTTCTAAAGAATTCTGTTTTGTGTATTTAACGTACACACCCCTTTTGATGGTGTTATACATAAGATTAAAACTAATTGACTGTTAACTGCAAAGTCAGACAAAGCTACTGTCAGAGCAACCAACAGAGAAATGCTGTTGGTGCAAGTGTTGTTATCAGATACAGTTATCAGTTATCAGATGAAATGGATAGTCTTATTAAAGCAATGAGTATTAAAAGCTCTGAGTACTTGATGTCATCTGACGTAGGAGCCACTCACACACATTTAATTATAGAAGCTCTGGATGCTAATGAAGCCCAGAAACTGCTCTGTGTGCTAATTTTTGTTGACGTCCGACAACTGCCCTGACAATGGTCTTTGTGCTCTGTATGCATGTGGATGTGGGTGTGTGTAGGAAGGTGATAACACTGATTCAGTTCAGGTGCATTGTCAGGTACATTAAGTGGATTAAGTAGCAGAAGTGTGGCTGTAGCAAAGGTGCCTGTGTGTGTGTGTGTGTGTTGTGTGTGTGTGTGTGTGTGTGCGTGCGTGCATGCGTGGTGTGTCCTTTTGATCATCATTTTTCCATGGAAAGCACATTCCAAATTTCCCAGACAATTTGCTGATTCAAACAGTTGCCAGGTGTTTTTCTAGCTTTAGACCTCTATCACTACGAGTTTGTATAATTGCAAGAGAAACATAGACCGAAGGAATGTTCACATGGTTGTGAAATAAGACAACCATAACAGTTAGCTATCTCCTTGCTTCCATAACTCCAGGCAACAGCAGTACCAAATTGGTGTGCATGTGAATAGCAGTAGCTTTTAACACACTGCCAGAAAGCATTCACATCAAATGAACAGTTTCCTCTGACAGGTGTTCAACCGCATCTGTCTGGAAGAGCGACGCTAAATTGTTGTTGAAGACAACGTCAGCCTTCCTCTCGACTGGCTTGACAGTTCCTCCAATTACAGCTCTCTAGGCCCAGTGTGCTGTGTTTGCAAATACAGTAGATCGCTGTTCATCAAAGTGGGTCAGAAAGAATGAAAAGATGTGTCAGCATGTCGAAATTTGTTTTCACCGTTTTGACTGAAATCGGATAAGAGGCTTGTTTTAATTCTGCTAGCAACTTGCAAGCTATCTAATTAGTGTCTGATATGTTACCTGAGGAACTTTGTCGAATGTAACAATGGACCAGAGAAAATTAGCAGTGAAGGGGGGTATACTGGCACATGACAAGAACACAGTATATGATCTCACTGCAGCAGTTTTGTCAAGGTAGAACACTGACACAAAACACCACACTACTGAAGTATACGAAGGCAGAACTGCCAGAATGTGTAATACATGGAATAGTAAAGATTGCCCACAGTCCATTTGTCCACAGCTGAACATTAAACAATTAAACAGTCAGAATCACCTTTCAAGCCTACACGTGATGTGGATTATGTTTATGTTATAAGACACTGTCAACAACCTCACATTTTAAATTCATACTGCAGCCTGGTAAAGGAATAACAAGCACCACAGCCTTTTGGATAAATGCTGCATCAAAAGGTATCAAGGCAGAAACACAAAGAAAAAAGAAAAACTTCTATTGTTGTATATTATTGTATCATTATCCTTGTTCTACAGCTGGCATCATGCTGCCCTTCCTTTCCATTACCAATCTCTACTTCCATCACAATTAATTTTATAGTATGTAGAAACAAAGACCAGTCAATAAAGCTGGAGGAGTGAGAACACAGCACAGCACACCTGGGATAACTTCTGGACTGTATGACACCAAAAAAGATAGGCTTGATATTCATAGAAGCATATAACATGTAGGAGATGACTGAATGGGAAAAATGTACTGTAAAGCCTCTTGACCCGTATTTACTGACATTCTCCATCACCAGGCTGAAAAAAGCACAAACACACGCACACAAGGAAACTACATGTGACGATCTTGGTGTGAAGTGCGCCTCATCATCAGGCTTTGTCTGCTTTAATTGGAGGTTAAAGGAGAAGCAGCAGCAGACGAGACAAAACATAAATGTTTGCTAAAAGTAGTTTTAAACCGAATAGTTAATAAACTCCCTCACAAACCAACCCCAGCTGTTGCTGTGGAGAACAGTTGGATGGTATAAGAGTACAAAGACAGAGGTTAACATGTTCAATTCTAGTCCTTTCTTGATTATGGTTCTGTTTCATTGGATTGGATTGGACAGGACATGCTGCTGTAATAAAACAGTATAATAAAAGAAGCTGTATTTCAAAGAGAGCTTTTATTACTGTGCTTGAGATGAGCTGTCAGTTTTTTTTTACATGTTTTTTGGCCCAGTTTTTCTTCAGTATACTCCTCTGTGTCTTCTTTAAATAGAAAATATTACATATTTTGCTGGCAATGGTAGAAATGGAACCATAAGTTCTATTTATATGTCAGTAATATGTTTAATTACCCTTAAAACAGATATTGTTAATTATAGTAGTCACGTTTGAATCCCCGTTTGACTGGTGCTTTTGTGAGGCATTAGAGTCAGGCATTAATAACAAGGCTTTAATCCCTGAGGACTGTCAACGGACCACAGAAAGCCAAATGCTCTACACTTTCTATGGCCTTGTACAAAATATATATGGTCCCTCTTTGTTAGATAATATGCTGTACAGTATACTCGCCTTCTAGCTACCCCCGACTTCCAAGCAGTGAACTGCTCACTCATTGATCTTAAATCCATTTCCCTGCCCATTAGTTGTGTGCAGGGCTGTACCCAGTGTGCACTTGATTTACAAAAAGCGCAAATCTGTCACTTTGATCATTCACTTGAAGTTAGTGAATGACAAGATCTGCCATGATACTTTATCTTGGTAGACAAAACAGAGACAGATAAAAACTGGCAAACGTTGGCAGTTGTGGGTCCCATAACTAGTATTTTATATATGCAATCAAAGACACATTAAAGCTTAAAAAGCACAACTGGGTTATTTACTGACGTATTTTATGTTGTAGAATAAAACATGAAAATGTCGTCTGAGATTGTACTAAAACCACAGACCTTATTTCAGACATTCAGAGAAACCCATAAACTTCAGGACAAGGGGAACTGGAAGTGCTAAAATGTAAGCTTTTTGCGGGTTTTAGGACTCATTCCCGCAGCACTTTATTTGGTGTGTGTGAACGCTAACTACAGCCTCCACAATAACCAGAAAGCTGAAGAAGAACCCCTCAAAAACTCTGTCATGATGGCTGAATTTACTGTTGAGAGTTTGAAAGTGTTGAGTTGCTGGTAGCATGTGTCAGTGCTTAGTTTTGACAGTGAATAGAGACCAACACTTCCTCCATCTTTATCAGCTGGGTCTGAGCCTGACTGGTCTCCTGGGTGCTTAACATTGGTCATTTTTGGATGTGACACAGAAATGAGTGGCCTGGAAGCTGGAGCTGGCTGAATATTAATATTTGATTGTGATTTCTGGAACAAGTAGATTTCTCTCACTAGATTCCGAAACTGCTTGCAAATTGGATTCATTCCTTGTTGAAGAGTTTAAGAAAAGAAGAAACTATACTGATCTCCAGTGGGGCCTTAATGCATAGAAAACACCTGGATGGGACAGCTGCATATCCCTGCTGAAGTAGAGAAATTAAAATACGATGATTGGAAAATATATTAAGTCTTTGTCTCACCTGGAGGCTCTCTTTTACACTGAGCCCTGTCTTGTCTGTATGTTTTTTACACTCTTATATATATCTTTGCTCCTCACACACTCATGTAAACACACACAGTAGTTTACAAGGGTAGCTATTTGCTCATTTGCATAGTAATGGGCCTGCTACATTCCACAAGAGAGTGACAAAAGCATTGTCTCCGTGTATGTGTGTTCCTGCTGTTTCCCGACTCTGTGCCAGCCATAAAACAGGGGCTCTCATGATAAAATGTCCTTGGTGAATGAAAGAACTGCAAACAGAGAATCGCTACAGACCCTTGTAAACACACTCGCACACAATGAGAAAAAACAGGCCTTTAAAACATGCTTTTACACTGGCAGACCCATTACTTTTAGGCACAGAGTTGAGTTTTCCTGTTGCCACCTTAACAAGTAAATGTTAGTTCTCTATTTGCTTTCTTTGAAATTCTTTGTATACTTGTGTTGTCATTTTGTCCAACAGTGCAAAATCAGAAAGTGTGTCTTTCATGTGTCTTTCATGCAAGAAACAACAGGGGAAAGTAAGATACAAATAACAATAGGAGTTATATAAACATTATGTAAACATGACCAACAGATGTGGAGCATGTGAAGTTTAACTGGAATAAATTGTATGACTGGCAAGGACAAAATACTGTCCAGATAATAAATATTGTTTTTTCAGTTTCTGAGCTTCAGTACATTCAATTTGAAAAAAAAAAAAAAAAACATATATATATATATATATATATATATATATATATATAATTAAAATGCAAAGTCTCAGCTTTAATTGGAATATCTTCTACCTGGGATAACTTAGCAGAGAGCTGGTTTGCTAAATTCCACTGTTGGATTCTCTCTCTAAAAAAAGTCAGGTTTGGAACACTATAAAATGGCAAACTGATGAACTGAGAAGCACAGGTTTTGTGGATGAGCAGAAGATCACTTTCATCGTGAGTAAAAACCTTTTTATAACTGCACAGCAAGTCAAAAATGCTCTCTAGGATGTAGGCGAACATGTTTCCTTGTCAACGAGAAAGAGAGGGCTCCATAACCAGAACCTCGGAGGAATCACCACAAGATGCAAACCCCCAGTAAGACTCAAACAGAAAGGCCAGGCTGCAAAAAGAACAACAAAAAGAAACTGATAGAGTTGTGTAACAAAGTTCTATGGACTGACGAAATAAAAATCAACTCAAAGAAGAGAAGAAAAGGAACAGCTCATGACCCAAAGCCGCCACCTCAGGTCATCAGAATCAGAAAGTCTTTATTGTCATTGCATAATACAATGAAATTAGTTGAGACTCCTCACCTGTCAAACATGGTGGTATGAAAATACTACATACAGCTATAATACAGCCAAAGCCAGAGAGCTTTTCAGTATGAAGACGTGGAATATCCTCAACTCATCACCTGATCTGATCCAATTGGGCTGCATTCCACTTGATGAGACCCTATGACAGGCAAGAGCTGAGAGGGCTGCAGTGAAGGCCTGGGAGAGCATCACCACAGAAGACAGAAAGACTTCAGCCTGTCATTGACTGCAAAGAACACAAATATTAGATATGATGATTGTGTTGGACTTCAGCTGTGTCTGTCCAGTTACTTAACATTATGAGACACAAGGGCTGTATCTCCCACACAGTTATTTCTATTTTGATATAAACCTGCCACTATAATGTAGTATCCATTATTTTATTTCAAAGTGAATGTGCTGGAGCACGGAGTCTAAAGAACACAAAGTATGTAACTGTCCAAATACTTACAGACTTGTATTTGTTTTCACCTGTTACATAAACCCACATCATTCACGAGGGACAGATGAGGAGAAGAATTTGTGGCAAAATCGGAAAGAAAAGCTTTAGTGGTGGTGTTTATCATTCAGCAGAGCAGGGCTTTGTAAATCTCGATGATGCAGACAGTTTATATGATAGCCTCCTTTATTTTGGATTGTTCTGTTCACCATCAAGATCGTTTGCAATATCAGTGGTGCAAATTCATGTCACAGTTGTCGCACATATCATTATTGTCATTGTATATGCTGGTCCTTACGAAAGAAGAAATTGTAGAACAGAAATTCCAAAGGTGTGTGTGTGGTCATGAGAGCAGTGGCAAGTGTATTTTTACACTGTTAAATGCTTTGGTCAGTAAATTTGGAGTAACTTTTGGTCACAAATCTGGAGCAGCAGCACTGTGCACATCTGATTGAGGTGACTTCATTGAAACATGATTTCAATCTGAAATTGCCTTGTTATCAGTGCCATTGTGACCAATGATCTTAAGGTTTCTTTTATCTACAGACAAGATCTTCATGTAAATCTCCAGTTACTGCCACTATATGAAGTAGATTTCACATGGTAATTCTGGTGATGGGGTGACCACTGCTCTGGGAACTCTTGAGTAAAATCTAGCTACAACAATTGATAATTCCTTCTGGTGCCAGTTATTAGGTCACTTAAAAAGCAAAAATACTGCTACTTCCACCTTCTCACTGCTTGTCTCTGTTGTTTTATCATGTGGTAAATTGAATATTTTTGGTGTTCAGGTAAAACGAGCAACCTGAAGATGCACTCAGGACAATAGAAATCTTTGAGGACATCTAGGTCATGTCTTCCACAAAAAAATTTTTGTTATTGATTAAAGGAAACAAACGAGAGAGAGATTAATCAATAATAAAAAAAATAATCATTAGTTGCAGCCCTAGTGAGATCTGAAAGTGTCTGCTCCTCCCCTGCAGAGGAATACACTGTGACGTCACCTTACAGGATTTCAGGTCAATGATTTTCCAAACTGTTCCCTGCTGTGTTTTGGGTCTGCTGGTGTGTGATAAAAGCTGCTCATGATGTGTCAGGTCTCTCATCTTCGTCAGTCCTGCTGACCCCCCCCCCCCCTCCCCAAGCTCTCTCTGTGGTTACATAACACTGTAAATCCTAAAGTACCATCTGGTACCAACAACACTATCCATCACTAATTGTTGTTGATGCACATGGCAGCAGTCATCAGAGCTCTCACAAACACACACACACACACACACACACACACATGCACACTGTGAAATATATCCTTTTGATGATGTTGCTGCTTATATGTCAAACAATACAGACTGAGACATAATGATTAGACTTTATTCTCTGCAAAGGTGTAGAATGTGGACTTGGTCTTGGATGGATAGCAAAACCATCACACACACACACACACACACACACACACATTTCAACATCTATTATCTCTCCTTTGTTACGATTAAAGCAGCTCAGGTTGCATGGGGGATTAGGCTGGTTGGGACTTTGTAATTGCTGGGAATGGGTCACCCAGTGAGTGCGTTAGTGTGTATGTGTGTGTGCTCAGGTCAAGCATAGGGGGCAGGGATTACATGACCCACCATGTGCATGTCCTGTTGTGTGCTTTGTCAGTTTCTGTGAACCATTTCACTCGACTAAAAGCTGACTTTAGATCAAATGTTTGTGTCCCATTCACATCAAAGCCTGGATGTTGTTTAGTTTGCATGCAATTAAGATCTTAATATCCATTCTCTCTGTATTGTCCAAAGTACTACACTAAATACCACATATCTGGGTCATTTAATGGACACACACACACGGTTGAGAGCTTTTGCATATACAGCCCCACCCCCACACACCCATTACATGTTTGCACCAGAGGGGGACAGGCAGGAAATGGAGGGTCTGCAGATTTTTAAGAAACTGTACGCTTTGGGTAGAGACACTGATTGCAAACAGTTCTAAATAAAACCACATTCAAACACATTTTACAATCCCAGTAGCTGCCTTGAAAGGAGGTATAAGTGCCAGTTGACTGATTCCAGCTACTAACCTTGCTGTCACATTGTGAGCAACCCCATCAACACGTTCATTGATTTCCTAAAACACAGACTGACCTCAAAACCTGGGCTGAACTCGTCATGGTGATGTGGTTTTGCTGAACAGTGGTTTTGTCTAGCATGAGCTAAATGAATGTGTATCAAAACCATTGAAAGCTTCCATGTTTGTAAAATTTTTAGATTCAAATGAATCATCCCACAGATAATACATTGCAATACAGTTGATTTACAGCTTTGACATATCAGCTTTGATGTAGCTGCATTTGATTTTTTTTCTGCTTGGGTTGTGGGCAGCTTTTTGACAGGCACATTGAGACACGAGGAAGAGGCAGACTTTGGTGACCTTTCAACATGTTGGGCTGATTTTTTTCTGACAGCATTTGAGCATTTGACATATTACCATGTTATCAAGTTGTTAGGCACTGTGTTAGCATTATATTGCCTATTTACAGTGGCTTCATACAGTATTCAAACCCCATATTTTATTCTGTTGTAGATTTCACTAGCTTGTAATGACAAACTGCATTTTTAGATTTTTTGCAAAAATCCCTCATTTCCAAATGTATTCAGACCCTTTGCTGTCACACAAACTGTGGTCAGATGGTTCCTGTTTGCTTTAATTATTAGTATATTAGTGTATAGTAAGTGTTCAGAACTTGATTGGTGTCCACCTGTGGCAGACTGAAATGACTGGACATAGTTTACAAAGGCACACTTGTGTATGTAAGATCCTACAATTCACACTGTATGTCAGCACAAAAACCAAGACATAAAACCAAAGGCCCTCTCTGTAGACCGATAACATTGTAGTGAGTTAGATGAGAATAAGAGCTTCTAAAGCTTTGAGTGTTCCCAGGAGCACAGTGGCCTCAATAATTGTGGAATGAAAGAGATTTGTTTGTAAGGTGTGACAGCATTTGAATGGATGGACAGTTCATGCCTGCAAGGACAAATAATTATTTTACCACTAGAAAAGTGTTGAGGCTTAAGGATGAAACACTGCACTCAGACAAAGTAAATGTACCAGAATTAAGTCCATGTACCAATAGTCAATAATCATACTGTGAAAGAGCAGTCGTTCTCTGTGCTAGAAAAATCTGCTGTGTTTATTTTCCCAACCAGTGTCTTCAGTAGTCCAGGATGCCATGCAGTCACAATTTGTGTCTCTACATTTAGTTTTAAAAGTCTTCTTCGGGCTTTTCTCAGCTGACAGACAGTGTTGTGCATTCATATGTTGTGGGAGATTTGTTAACACTAATATTCTTGCTTGTAGTTCGGTATCCATCACTTCTGGCAATATAGCTTAGTACAAGAGCAGGAATATAGTGTTGTAAAATACTGTAAAATACAATTTTCTGATTTTATAAGTTGTTTATAACAATCACATCTGAAAAATGTTAGGAGCATGCATTTAGTAAAATGACAATTATCATAGAGCAATTTCCCTGTGATATTATTCTTAAGTAAAATGAAAGACATTCTCTAGCCAGAATCATCATCATTTTTAACAGAGACAGAGGAGGACAGTATTCCAATTAGTTGCAGTATTTCTGCTTGTACAAAATAAACCCAGTTATTCAAATAAATATTATAAATCAGTGACACTGGTCAAAGCAGAACCATATCATAAAAAGTCAATGATTATAAATTACCAGTATGCCATTTATTTGAACTGTCTTTGACTATCTGTGTGCACTGATGCTTTAATGCCATAATGGTCCGGTTGAACATTCAATATTAAAAACAATGAGGCAGTTGTCTCTTTCTCTCTGTTCTCAGCAGCAGCAAATAGATGAAACCAGTTTTTAATGTTCTGCCTTGTAACTTTATAAGTGAAAGTTTTAATGTAATTTCCCACACATATAAAACACTATTTCTTCTAGATAATTGAAGCAGCAGTGGTCATTTCAGAGCTTCTAATAGTGATACATCAAACCTTTATTAGTACTGCAGACTTAAGCAGAAATTACCTTCAGGTGAAAAGAAACAGTGACACAAATGGGACTTCTATGCCTTCTTGATATTACTTTTAAGTGGGCGATTGTGTTTTCTTTCACACTAAAAAACATACTCTGATGTACCAAAATGAAATAATAATGCAGTCAGTCTATGGTTTACACACAACTCCATATTTCCAAAGAATTATAATTAAAAGGTTACAAGGTAGAGAAAGAAAAAGCTGCTCTTCCCTATCTGAAGTAGTATTTGTAAATATGGACATGCTTTCTATGGGTAAATGGTGTTTTTGCATAGATAGATTGATTACATAAATAGTTGTCCTATAGTAATACTCTTTAAAGGTTATTGTTATTTCAAACAACATTTGGAATTTGATACCAATCAATCACTGATCACCAGTATTATTGTGCAGGTATTATTTGAGGATTTAAGGAGCACTTTTTGGACATGTACTGTATAAAGAACATTCAGAGTATGTGTCTCATGCCCAAACAAATAGCCAACACTTCTGGACAGGAGGAGAAACACAGGAGTTTGATATTAACGGGTTTGTGCTATTATCATATAGTAAAATTTTAGGTAAGAAAAGTTTCTTAAATCGAGTATCTTCACAGGTTTACTGCTTATGTCTGACTCAGCGAAAAAACACTGTGGCACCACTAACATTTCACACTAAAAAATACCATAACTCTGGATAATACCCATTTGGGTAGTCTAACAGAGACTGCTGAAGCTTCATATTAATGTGATCTGACCTTTGGTTAAGGTTAAGTTCAACATAAGCAGTTGAAAGTGTTTGCCTTCGCATGCAAATTTCCATGGCCCAATTGCTACATTTCCTGCTCTACCTCTTTGGCAAAACAGCGTGAGGGAGACATATTCCAGGCTGGAAATGGTATTTCTGTCAGCTCTGTGGACCCATTATATTATTTTTATTTGAAACTTCTTTGTTCTCTCACAAAACATCACGGGACCATGCTACTCAAACTAATGTGGACTCATGAGAGTTGCAGGTCTTTGCTTTAGGACTTTTGCACTGCCCTCTATGGTGTTTTTTTTTAACAAAAGAACTGATGTGTTGATTTTAGATTTTTTGTTGTATTTTGAAGCATCAGAGAGCTGGGTGATGACAAAAAGAGTCTTGATCACAGCAGGAGTGTTAACAACAGAGTGAGGATGCTATGTGATGGCCTGTGGACCACGCATTGTCTACACACTAGCTGCCCTTCATACACAAAGATCACTGCCCCTGTGTGTGTGTGTCTGTGTGTATATTGATGTGCTGATATTATTGATCTCTGCTTTGTAACAAAGGGACTGTAAAGCCTGTCTAGGTTTGGGATTAACTGACTACCCGGACACAGTGAATGCTGAATAGCTAGTGTATCAGGTGCAGTCCAAGGAAAACAGTGGATGGGCATTGCATACGTCATTAATTTTCATTCATCTGAATCAGTATTACAGATTCCTTAAAATTAACCAGTCAAGTATGTGTAATGTCTGACATGCTGTTGCTTGGTCCTTTAATTTTGTAGTAGTAGTAGTGTGCACTGCTCTACTGTAGTTGTTTGACTGTATGTCCATGTAAGAAAAACAACTATTACCAATCAATATGTCCATGAATGAATCAGTAAATGGCATGTAGCATCTCCCTTTCACCTGGCCTGGCCAGGAGTGGCTCACCTGTAATATGGTTTTAATAAGATGTAATGTGTCCATTGGCAGCTGTATTTTAGGTCACTGGTTAACATGCATGGATAAATGTCAACAGCTGATGACATTTCAACATTTGATTTTGCTATCTAAACCAACAACCAAAATAACTGGATAGTTTTCTGGGAAGTGACCATTTAAACAATGACTGGACCATCACATTATTTTGAACCGCTCTTAGTCTGGCCCGTCCCCCAGGACCAGTTTGCCTTGATAGTTTGCCACTACCAGGACCTATTGCTCAACATATCTCCGAGGTTCACAGGGGCACTCAAACCCCCCCACCAAAATTGCTCTTAGTCTGGCCCCTCTCCCAGGACCAGTTTGCCTTGGGAGATCCTACCAGGGACTATTGCCCCGGACAACATAGCTCCCAGGTTCATGGGGGCACTCAAACCCCCCCCCCCCCCCAAAGTGTTCCAACAATGCGGATTTTGTCCTGGCCGCGGAACAGTGGACCAGCTTTTCACTCTTGCAGGATTGCTGTGGGAGTCATGGGAATTTGACCAGCCAGTCTACATGTGTTTGGTAGACTTGGAAAAGGCCTATCATCCACTGAGGGATCCTGTGGGGGCTACTGCAGGAGTTGTACTGATGCGAGCCATCCGGTCCTTGTACAACCAAAGTGAGAGCTGTGTACACACTCTCGGCACAAAGTCAAACACGTTCCCGGTGGGTGTTGGACTGCGTCAGGGCTGTCCCTTGTCTCTGGTCATGTTTGTGGTATTCATGGACAGAATCTCAGGGCGCAGCTGAGATGAGGAGTGTGTCTGGTTTGGGAACCTCAGAATAGCATCTCTGCTTTTTGCAAACGATGTGATCTTGTTTGCCTCATCAGACCATGACCTTTAGCATGCGCTGGGGCAGTTTGCAGCTGAGTGTGAAGCAGTGGGAATGAGGGTCAGCACCTCCAAGTCTGAGGCCATGGTTCTTAGCTGGAAAACAGTGGATTGTTCCCTCCAGGTGGGGGGAGAGTTGTTGCCTCAAGCGAGTATCTCAGGGTCTTGTTCATGAATGACAGAAGGATGGAGCGTGAGATTGACAGGTGTCAACAGTAATGCGGTCACTGTACTGGACCATGGGAGCTGAGTCGAAAGGCAAAGCTTTCAATTTACCAGTCGATGTACGTTCCGATAGATAGAAGCCTGGACATCCGGATTGAGCTCGGAGTAGAGCCCCTGCTCCTTCATGTCAAAAGGAGCCAGTTGAGGTGGTCCGGGCATCTGGTTAGGATGCTTCCTGGGAGACTCCCTTTGGAGATCTTCTGCCTAACTGGGAGGAGACCCCAGCATAGACCCAGGACATATTGGAGATATATATCTATTCTGGCCTGAGAATGCCTTGGGATCCCCCAGGAAGAGCTTGAAAACGTTGCCAGGTAGAGAGACACTTGGAATGCCCTGCTTAGCGTGTTGCCACCGCAACCCAATTCCGGAATAAGTGGGAGGAACTGAACTATTTCAGAAAAAACTGAACTCTGAAGGACTTTCTTTGAAAAATATTCTATATGTTGTGTCGAAACAATTTGGAAAACATTTTAGGTTTTGTAATCATGATCAAGAACTGAAAGTTTACTGACAAAACTAAAACTAAACTCAGTGTGTCAGGGGCAGCACAGCACACACACTTCAGAGATTCTCAAAGACAAGTCTTTCAGGCTGACCTTTAGTGTCTACTCATATAGCAAGGTAAACTTTGTATGAGAGAACAAAAACATTATCCCTAACTAACTGTAAATGTATCAAAAAATCTTCCTCCCACTAACTAAATGAATGGTCAAAAGATGATATGCAAAGTGCTGCCTCTGTCTTAAAATAACAGCTACACTTTGTGTGTTTTAAGTCCAATGCAGAGCACGGAGCACTTAATCTGTAACTCCAGGATTCAGCTGTGGTCCAGAGTGAAAATGGACAACTATTGCATGGACTGCCATGACATTTAGCTGACAACCCCAGAATTAAGTCTGGGGTTGTCTCCACTAGGGTTGGGTGATATGTTGATATGTACTGTGAAGTAATCAGCATTTGTCAACATCAGAGATTTTGTTATAGTGCCTCAATTGAATTCCCAAAGAATTGACCATGATAGAAGATAGTAGATCAATATTGCATACATAAAATTACATACTAGGATAGAAAATTCAATAAATATTTCTAGTCGTAGCAATGATAGTAGTAATAGAGGATGCAGGAAGCGAAAGCAGGAAGATGCTTCTATGCCATTGTGCTGTATTTTAAAATGACAGTTTTCTGGGTTTCTCATAATCATAACCCAGTTGTGATGTTTACATACACCAAGCCAAAAATTGGGTTACTGAATGGCTGAGTTCCCTCACTGTGAATATCTAATAAGATGACAGACTGACTGGCTGGTAAGTGGATTAGGAAGACATACATACATTGACTGATATTGGCTAACTGACCACCTGACTGTCTGGTCTATATTAAAGAGAATGATTCATGGCGATGTCATGTGGATAACAAAAAAGAAAAAGTTGAAAAAGTTCACTCTTTAAAAACTTGTAGTCAAGAGTCGAAAGTCAAGGTGCAGCTCCTGCACCTCGTTTATGGTTTATTCATAATGAGACTTCACACCCTCAACTACCAGGGACTGGACTCTCTGACGGGTCTGAGTGTGTATTTGTCAGAATGTGTGTGTTTGTGTGTGTGTGTGTGTGTGTGTGTGTGTGTGTGTGAAGCAGAGACAGTGAGAGTGTCTGAGTTAAAACTGGACAGGCGGTGTGGATGCTGTTGGCTGCCTTCAGATGGCTGGTCTATTCTGATGGAAAGGGGTGGCTGGGTTTGTACTTGTCTCACACACACACACACACACACACACACACACAAGCTGCTTGGTGGCTGACATTCTCCTTTTTTCACCTCTAATTGGTCCTCTGGGAGTTGTCAGAGGTCTCAGTGGCTGTCTGCAAGGTGGCAACACATACACAAACACACACACATGTACAGGCACACACACACACTAACACAGCAATGCATCAGGAGAGGTAGGAGATGGAGGCGACAGAGGCGGAGAGGCGCTGTGATTGTCACCTGAAGGTCATGAACATTTATCACTGTTTGTGAAGACAAAGGAGGGGAGATTAGAGAGGAAATATCACGTTGGCCTCCGTTGCTGTTCTAAACTGGGTAAGACTGCTGTATGAATCCTAACTGCTTTAATAACAGTCTCACCATGTTTTTGGGCATGTCATCTCATATCAACTCATATAAGCCTATAAATTGAAAAGGCCATGGAATTCTAGCAGTATTGTGCTGGCTACGAGTTGTGGAGCCTTGCATGTGATTTGTGGAGCTCTCTAGTAGCTTTAATTCAATCATCTCTTTTCTAGTTGTAAAGATTGAGTCTCAGCATATTTGAATATATTGTGGAGTTTATTTTTGTGTTGCACTTGATGCACACAGATGTCATTTAAAGTAGGTTGTAGAATTATGATTGACAGGTCTGTTTTACACGTTTCTATGAATGCTTCCTACAACAGCTTAGACAGGTGTGTGACTTGCTTCATTGCCTTTGCTGGAAAAATATGGCTGTTGTTCTGGAATGCTAAAATTTCTCCATAAACTGCTCATGCATACGTTGCTGTTGTGCAGTATTGAGCAGCAGCAGGTAGTCTTACTCCTTAGCTATACAACAAACTCAGTCTCTGAATATATTTAGGTATAACCAAGGACATGCAAACATGTGACATATTAGCATCAACCAGATGTGTCCAGCCTTTGTTTTCCTCTAGACTTCAATTTTAAGTATGAATATTTTGCAACACTTGTTTGCTTAGTATTTAAAATAAAAACATTTTCTGGCAGAGACCATTAGAAGTCATGGCAGTACAGCAGGTTTCCAAATAAGATCTATCCCATATAAGAATATCGTTATATGCTGATGATGTTTTGCTGTTTATCACCAACCCTGAAGAATCCATATCAGCTGCAGTGTCAGTTATTAAAACCTTTGTGTCCTGCCCTGGATATAAAATTAACTTTCATTAATCAATGGCTTTGCCACTTGGACATGGTAAGAATATACCAAATCTGCCTGACTTTCCATTTTCCTACTTCAGGATTCTTGTACTTGAGCATTACCATAACCTGAAATGTTAGGAAATTATTGAAATAAAATTTCACACAGCATATTAAGGCATTAAGAGCAATCTCTAGACAAGTTCAGAACACTTTATGTTAAAATATATAAAATATAAAAATATATACCAGGACAAATGTCAAGCTAACACAGGATGCAACCCTGCTGGGACCAATCGATAAATTCATAATTAATTTCACATTAAATAACAGTTTTATCTCATATTTCTTGCAGCTTGCAGAGTAAAAAAATCAGAGGTATAAATTGTAAGTAAATAAATCATAAGTAAATCACAAGTAAAAATCATAATATAAAGGCTTGTTAAATGACAATGGAGACCTTCAGAGTGTTTATACTGAAGATTCTTGGGAGGGGTGTATTTGGGCCACCCAATCTCTGTTTCTCAGACAACACAGGTCACCTCATGTTAGGAACAAAAGATAGTAGATCACCATTGTGTCTTAAATATAAATTAACAGCTGGGACATATACTGTATACATTGCTTTTGGAGTTGTCCAAAAAGAAGACGAAGAAAGTTCAGGTCATGCTTAACTAAAGAGATTGGTACAAAATTAATAACACAGAATTTGTAAATACTCAGACCAGTTTGTATCAGGGCAGCCACCTAAAAACAGAATCATGGACATATGAAGGTTCAGGCTGTTAGGCAAAGTTATTTTTTGGCTAGAAAATGTCATCTATTTAATTGATTTATTTAAAACCTCCTACTGTAACTCAGTGGTGAAAATTCTTCTCCAGTGGAGAGGTTTAGAGCCAAGTTAAAGGGAAGTGGCAACAGCTTTATGGATGTATGGCAGCCTCAGATAAACCACTTGCCCTGAGATCTCAGCAATATCATCAAGAGGAGTAAGAAGGCTTCTGGTTGATTTGGCTGACAACAGTAACTGAGTGATGGTGAGGATAAATGTGTCTTAACCCTGTAAAAAAAATACTATTTAATATTATACAAGTTTATATATTATATTTTTGTGTCTTGTACTTCTCAGGCTTGGCCCCATGATTTATATTGAAATGATGTATGTATTATGTGATGCAAAATAATGAAACTAAAAATACACTAACACACTAACTGGTGTTGATATGAAATCATCAAGTCTAATGTGGTGGTAGTGATTCATTTATAAATTTTGATGGGAACCATAAGTGTGAAAGAGTGCATTATCACCTTTTGGTAATACCCTTTTGCTCCAGAGTATTACATTGGAAGACAGCTCAGTCGGCTGTTAGACAGTAGTACCTGGCAGATCAACATAAATGTAACCTGTGAAGGTCAAGGGTCATGAGACATAATTCAATACATTTTTAATATGCTTTCATTTTTTCTCAAAAGTTTTTAAATGAACCTGATTAAAATTAAGTTATATTCATTGATTTAAACTCTTTCTATTTTTAGCCACTACCCCCACCCCCTGAATAAACCAATATCAATACCCTAAACATCATTCCATTAGCCTTCTGTAATCTTAGCATGACTAATCACTATTGTATCAGTCTGCTCTGTTTACTTTCAGATGTAATGACTGCACTTGTACAGTTAAGCCCTTTGAGCAGATGATGCACAAGATCAACTGCTGATAGATTTAAATAACTGTCAGAAGTTTCACTGATATTTGCACAGTGACATTCTGTCAACATGTTAAAAAGCTCCTCTAGATAAAAGAGGAAGCATAACAGATTATTTGGAATCTTTCCAATCCAGTAACCAGTCTGATAATCACACATAATTAGCCTGCTGGGGACTGAGCAGTGTTGCAGGACATAATCAGATTTTTCGGTGTAGCTGCTCTCCAGCCCACAAACTACATTCCTGTGAATTACTGTTTTCCACTATGTATACACATGAATACCTTTTGAAGTTTCTTTAGGTAAAGATTAGACATATTTGCATATTCATCCTACGTGACAAAAATGCTACTACAATACAAAATACTACACTACCGCTACTTACTACCTAATATATCTTTTCTTTCAATTGAATTCTATGAATCCCACGATGCCTGAAAGGATAGGTACATTATAAATTATAAAATGTGGTATTGTTTGCAGTAAAGCCAAAACATGCAAAAACAGAGGTGCAGTCAGTTATGATGGTCAACTGTTGAATCTTTTATTTTTCCTTGGAGACTTCAAACTGTTTTGTGATGGAAAAATATCAAGCATCTTTCAGAAACCGTATGTCAAGGCTTTCCTTTTAGACACTGCAGATGCATGCATCTGTTGTTTGACTCCTGAAAAGTTGATACACAACAACCAAGATAGTGGAACTAGGAAAATGTCATAGGTGGCTGTTTATGTCATTTTTTGAGTTACACTGATTACACTGAGACAACGAAGACTGCACTGAAAGTGAATGTGGACGTGATGTTAATCTGCCTCTATAGGACTTGAGCATAGGCCAATACAACAGTGCTTTTTAGGAGCATTTTTGTGACTTTACACACACTCAAACACACACTAAAATATCTAGGTGAGGGGGGGAAATCCCTTTGAACCGGAAAACTCGAAGGTTCCAGCCTCTTTCACAGCATGATAATGGAGTGATGGCTCGTTTAAAAACAGAGTGAAGGCGTCCAGCCAGAATCAATCAGTCTCCTGTGTGTTCTTCATCTGATTCAATTAAAGCCTTTTCATAAAACACCAAGTTAATGGAACTAATGCAGTACAGACACAGAGCAAGACAGAGACAAGCAAGGGAGAGAGAGACGGGAAGAATTAGCAGCGGTGCTTTGTGATTCATCATTTTAAGGCTTGAACAACAGCAGTGGCTTACTGAAATAACTGGTAGCTGAAATACTGTTTGAGAACGTGTTTAATGCTGTAGTGTAGTTCGGTCCAATTGTGTCAAGATTGAATGTCTTAATAAAACATAATACAAGAATAATTTTGGTGTATGCTTTAATTAAATGGAACAAGGCAGTTTCATTGAAATGTAGGACTTCAGCCACACTGGTGACTGTGTAACCATAGTCATGTCGTGTGATGACTGCTGGTTGAAAACCACTGTTGTATGTCAGGGCTGCACCCTAGTGCTGAAAATGTGAACTGATATGGTGGCTTATCCCTCAAATCAAGTACTGCAAGGCCAGTACACAATAAGCACAATTACATGATTATTCTTTTAATTAGTCATTTTAATAAGCCCATTCAAGACCATGTGTGTTTCCCCTTGATGAGCAGCCTCAAAGAAATGCTTTCTCATTCTATATTGTCTCAAAGTCTTCCTGAGCCCTGAAAATGTGACATTGATCTAGTGTGAACAAAATGTTGCCATGCCATGTCACCAGAATGAAATGGGTTGTATTTGTATGGAAAGTAGCTCAGATAAAAAAAGAACATTATTTTTGCTTGTTGCAGCAAGACACTGACATTGCTCTGTGTGGGAAGATAAAAGCACATTTCCTTTCAGTGTTATAATTGCTGTGTAAGCGTTTCTTCCATATCCTTTAACATGAATGTGTATGGATTTATTGATCCAGTGCAGTTTTTACATGCACAAAAGCAGTATTTGGATGGTGTTTTTCAGATGCTACAACCATTAAGTCAGTGGTCAGTCTTGATTTTTGAGGGAAACGTTTATTTAAAGCCAAGACCATTTGTCTCTCTGAAAAGCTGCACACTAGAGAGGAAGATGTTCTCACACTGCATTCTGTGAACAGGGTGAAGACCTTTCTAACTTTAACTGTTAAACCTGATGATTAAATATTTAAATTGGATCCAAACCAAATGAAATTTAACAATAGACACTTTAAACTGAGACTGAAGTGTCTGATGAGCTTGAGTAAACATTCTGAATTTTTCTGCCCACTTATATTTTCATTTTATCAAGTATTCATCAGTCGCTGAATTTACACTCTTGGGAACATAAAAAATGAAAACTCAGCTAATCCCATTTTTTCAAAATTCCTCAGATTTTCAGAAAAAATATTCCAAATTTGAGAACTGTGACCAAGGTGACCAATTCATGTGTTATCAGTCAGTGTTCACACGTTGAGTTTTATATTTTTAAAATCTGGTATCTTTAAAGTATTCACAGCTTGTCTACAAATTGATTGTCAGTGCATTTCTATGTTCAAAACTGGCAGCAACCACTTCTCTTGTGGGGGACACAGGGACACCGGTGGGGTCACTTTTTTCTTTTTCATAGCACAGTTTTACTGTTTCTTGCTGGAACCTGAAAATGGGAAATGGTTCTGGAGCATTATGGGTAACAAGCAATGATAATTCCATTTCTATGATAAAAACCTTTCACATGACACATAGTCATGTGATCCATTGATAGAACAGGAATAAACAGCACTGCTTTAAAGAAAAGGGCATCGGGCTTCTGTCAGGAGAGACAGAGGTGAAGGACAGCAGAAGCTTAAACAATTAAACACGTTTTAATTCCTGAGACAGAACGACAGAGAAGTTGTGCAGAAAGGAGGTATTCAGTATTGTCCTCATCATTACACGAAACATCAGTGAAAGTACATTCACAAATAATTCACTTCTCTCACTGTGTAAACACACATCTTGATAAAAGGCCTTTTCAAGCCGTAGCCTTCAGTAGTCATAGATAGTGAAGATTACATGTCACTTATCTTTCATATGTCTTAACCTTGTCAGTATCCTCTCACTGGCTTCAGTGAGCTCTACTGCTACTCAGCTTCTCTGTGGCCTTTTCAATGGATTTCTGCCTTTGTTGTGTTAATGTGAAATGATAGTCCAACTCTATTGCTTTTGTTAAACATCTTTCTCAGTGTGTCACTAATGACTGTACAGTCGGGTGGTGGGAGTGTTGAGTGCATTTATGTGTTGTCCCCTTTATGCCAGGCAAAAATAACTCTTTGCTTTTAGAGAGACAGCCGGGGTAAATGGGAATATTCAAAACGAGCAGATTCAGCTGTGTGAATGATTGGAGTTTTTAGGAGTAGTTCTTCCAAGGTGCTTAGGCTGTTTGATTCATTGAAAATTTTGGAAAACTGGGATCAAATTATACACCATGATGTGTATATCATTTCCCCCTGAAGTTTTAACACAGCCACTAAATCAGAGAAATGACTATGTCACATCAATTTACTATTCCTGATGTTGTTCACCTTATACAGTGAAAACAAAGCTGTTAAATAGTGCTGGTCAGGCAATAACAACTCTTTGTCCTTGTGTTGGTAATGTGTAAACACCAAAATAAGAAGTATAAATAAAATGATCTACAAAACAACAGTGTCAATCGCAAAACAGGTAGTAATGAAACCAATCAGGACCTCTGTGACATACATTACTTGTGAAAGAGTTTCTATACAGTCTTATTAATTCAGTACAATGTTAATTTCTAATCATTAACATAACTGATCGAAAAATAAGTAGAAGCCATCGATTGCATTAAGTTTAAATAATACACTACGTATACAATCACCACCAGTATTTGTGCAGTCCTCCTTTAATTTTATATGCATGTGGGAAAGAGGTGCATTTCACATAAACTGCTCTGAAATGACTGGGAAAAAGTGATTTCCCTTGACTCATCTTCTCAAAATGCATCAGATATGAGTTGCAAAAGGCTCAGGAAGTCAGGTGACCTACCACTAAGACCAGCATGCTAGAACTCTAAATGATGATTAAACAGACCTCCTGTAAAACATGACCCCATAGTTACATTTTATTATGTGACATTGAGACGTTGTTCATGTGAAACAGAATCAGTCTTTTCAGCAAATGTCCAGAAAACGACATGTGTGGGACACCACTGCTCATTTCCTGTTTCAAACTGATAGTTAACTTTGTGTTGTTTAACAGACTTTTTTAACGTTTTGTTCGTTTTATATCCTTAATCGTGTGTTTATTATTATTACTGCGACAACGAATGTCCTCTAACTTTATTGTTTCCACATTTAACCAAATCTTTACCATAGCAATGTCACATCAGGAAATAGTTAATTTTTATGTATTTTTCAACAATGTGAGTTTATCTGCAGCATACCTCCTGCTGCTGTAGTGAAGCTATTTTAGGAAACACACATCAGAGATTTCTATGGTCATTTAAATTGGTGGACTTGCTGGTTTTTATTAGTGGTTTTTCTCTTCACCACAATATGATTTGTATACATTTACAAATCAATAAACCTCTGCACTCCTACGTAAAGCATTTCAGAAACGAATCCATAAACTGCCCTAACAATGCAACATTATTAAATCTGGACCTCATCTCTGTTTCTCACTCTCTCTCTCTCTCTCTCTTACAGCCATTTTCTCCAATCCATCAAAACCTGAAGGACTATGACCTGGAGATCCATCTCACAATTCAAGGTGATCCAGCTGGGAAGATAGAACATTTGTGACCTGTAGATCTCACACTTCCTCAAGGAAAATGAGGACTATCTTACTGGGCGTCATATGGCTCTGTCTTGGCCTCTCTCTGGATGCATTGTCTCTGAGTGGACGCAGGATAGAGACAGTAGATGGAGAGGGAACTCAAACAACGATCAGAGGAGAGAAGCTGCTTAGAAGAGTGAGACGAGGCTGGATGTGGAACCAGTTTTTCCTGCAGGAGGAGTATACAGGCAGTGACTATCAGTACATTGGCAAGGTAAGAGCGGTGCTACTGCCTCCTGTTTTTTGGTTGACATTGTCCCATAATGTCACAAAATAAAATTCCTGATTAGTTAGAAAGACTCTCATCAGTCATGTTTGCTCTTCTTTCCTAAATTGCTGGCTTTATTAATATGAATTTATGCTAAGGTTAATCACTCTTTACACATTTTGCTCATGACTTCTGTTCCTGCGAGCATAATGAATCACCACTGCTGATGATCATCAACATCAGCAAACTCCAGATAGATATTGCTATGTAACTGACATTACTAAGTCAGTTTGCTTTGTGATTCTTTCCTACTTGTGCTACCAGTACACTGTGTTTTAGCATTAGGATTGGCCTTGTACCACTTGTGGCCACAGTGGCCATTGTTAAACAAAAGTACATAGCAGCTTTAAAGAAAATATGAGTCAAATCTGAAGTTTGGACCCCCCCTCCACTGTGAGGCCTGCTGATTAACTTATTTCCTACAAACAAACCAATATTGTAATTTAAAATATGTTATCATCACAAAGAGTACACTGAATATTGTATGTATGTATGTGTATTTTAGGTGACTGTGGATGTGCCTCAGAGTTGTATAGCTGCTGTGGAGCAGTGAAAGCACAGCTGCTGCACCTAGACTGTCACTGTGAGAGGCTTTCACAGCACAAATAATGGATCTCTAAAATTGTTACAGTGTGATATTTTTGTTCATCCAAACTGTAAAGACTTGTGTTGATGTTTGCTGGTGACTGCACTTTGCATTACACATTCACAACGGAGAGGCAGAGAGGCTGACAGGAAGAAAATGGCAGGATAGACACCAAGACATAATGTGCAGAGTGGAGGGAATATATCAGGAAGGTGTAAAGTTTTCTCACCTCGCACACAGTGAGATGTCTGTACATATGTAATGAGTCCTGTGGTGTCAATGTCAGTACCATCCTGTTTATATCTCTTATCTAAGCTCTCTTATTTTGCTCTCATTGTTATGTTGTGGATATATATATATATATATATATATATATATATATATATATATATATATATATATATATATACAGTACTATGCAAAGGTTTTAGGCACTAAAGATAGATAGATAGATAGATAGATAGACAGATACATAGATAGATAGACAGATAGATAGATAGATAGATAGATAGATAGATATGTACAAATTGTCCACTGCAGGAACTTATCAGCCCATAACACGTGTTTTCCATACTTTTAAATACCCTCTGATGCTTTGGTACTTGTTTCTGATGTTTCTATTTTATTTCACAAACCACCACACTGAACATTAACATAGTTAAAAACATGAAATGGATGTCACCTTACGTTCATGTGTTCTTCACATATATATATATATATATATATATATATATATATATATATATATATATATATATATATATGGCATAATCCAGATCAGAACTGTAGAGTAGACTAGTTTTCAGTGGCATCTTGTGCTTGACACATTATAAATGTGGGTGCTCTTTTTTCTGAATGTGAACTATCATGGCGAATGCCTGGCATCCTGGCATCTATCAACATGCACAAGTGAACACAATGAATACAATGTGCCTCATACAAAGTGTGTGAAGAAAAAAAAACATTTACAAGACCAGTCTTGTTTAAAACCTTCAGGGCCAAGAAGGTTTTCATCCATTCATTCAGAAGTAAGGTCCACAGTGAAGCTGCACATGAAACATGCTGTTTGATGAATTATTACTGCACTAATAATGAGATGGATAATGCTCACTTACCTTGTGCAGAGATACTATGGTTATGCAGGGATTTTCCATCTAACTGGCTGCTGTGTTTAATGTCTAGGGGAGATTCTCACTTGCAGGCCCATTAGTGGAGTTAGAACACAGTTACGAGAGTTGGTGCTGTGCTGTTTGATCAGTAGCCAGATGCCGGGAGGTATTGTGCTGCTCTGTATGAAGCCTGCTGTCTGACAGCACAAAAACAAAGTAAGCTTTGAAACAAACAAGAGTTTGCCATGATTGAGGTAAACACAGAAAGAAGCAAGACAGAGTCAGCAGACTTCTCCTGCCTGCTAGGGTGTTGCCTTCACCGCAGGGGGTCTGCTGGGTGCTTCAGATATGCTGTAGTGACAACAATACGGTTTAGAGACAGATTAGCAGGGACAGGGAAGTGTTTACAAGCAGCAGCAATATGGTTAGGCAAACATTAATACCATGTTTTTACTCCTGATGCCGTGGAGTCCAAAAAATTAAGGAGCATCTGGTACAGAATATTTATTCAACCCTGATCCAATTTATTAGTATTCAGGTACACACCTTCACAGCAGGCAATACCTTTAGAAGCATTCTGCTCGACATCATCCTGATCAGACAACAAATAACAGCACGAGGACTAAGCTGAGTTCATCATACTCCTATCCAGCTCCATGTCTGGAAGACAAACCCCAGTTTTCAGAGTATTCAACAGGAGGCAAAAGACACCCATAGCTTTGTGCCTGTGTGATGTGGTGCATTCATGTGCAGAGCCGACGATGTTAATTCAAAATTTAAAAGTTAATGCTGGTCTAGTACAACTTGGACCTTATTTTCATAGTATTGACCATGGGTAATTAATTACAATGTACTCAGGCAAGCCCCTCAGGTTAGCCATGATAACATCCATCACAGTTTACACACTGACTTTCTGCTTTAACTTTGACCCTCCATTCTTACCATTCTAGAGCATTAGCTCCTTCGAATACGCTGCCTTTGCTCCTTTGCTTGTTTACACTGGACCACACAAAGCCAGCTTAATACGACCATGGCATGAGCTTTTATACAGCGTGCCAGCATCACGGAATCAGAGGTGTAACACAGCAGCCTGAGCGTCAGTCAGCGTCTGTTCTACCATGCCAGCTCTCCCTTTCTCCCTTCTGTCATTCAGCTCTGTGACTTAAAGGTTGGGTATTGTTGTTATTTCTGTTGGTAATCATTTAAGAAGAACATTTACCACCATAGAAAAAAACATAAAAAATACTTTCAATATTACCTTGCTGCAGGGTTTTTCAATAAATTCCAAAATATCAATGAACAGAAAAAACCTCACTGTAGTACTTACTGTGGTAGCACTGTCAGCATTAATATGATTGTGAAAAACCATAAGAGACAGCAGTATGGAGGACTATGGTAGCAGAGACAGTGATCTGGGACACATAAGGACTCCAGAAAGCATACTCTGCTCAGAAAATGCGCTGTGGTGAAATGTCCGCAGGCTTCGTCGGCTTGTGTTAGGTGAAAGCATGGAGGTGTTGCAGCCCTGCAGACTGACAGATCAAATCAGACTGAACACTGCTGGAGAGAAAAGGCAGCAAGGATCAAAAGGGAGAGGGAGGCAGGGAGGGAAGGAAGGGCACAGAGTGAGCAGGAAGAGAGGAAAGAAAAAGAAAGTAAAGGAGATGAGGAGGGAAGGGAAGGAACAGAGGAAATGTTAGTTGGGAAAAATATTCACAGAAAAGGTGTTTGTTGAAAGAAAACTTGAGAGGATGAGGACAGGTCGAACAAAAGAACAGAAAAGAAACCATACAACAAAAAGTCAGCTATCAGAAGACAGGTGAGGGGCAGCAGAAAGAAGTATATAGAAGTGAAGAGTGAAAAGGTGAACTACTGCATGTGGATTTAAGGAGGAGAGGTAAACTCATAAGCTGAGCTTCCACAGCTAAATAGAAACAGCAACATTTAGTACAGTTTCCTCACTGCTGCACGTTTGCAGCAGAATATTTAATACAGAAATGATGCAGTGAATGATGTTATTTGATATTTCAGTCATTAAATAATACATGAAATCAACTTGGCTTGAGGTGCTGAATGAACTGTTCATTTTACACAATAGTTGAAGAGTTCTTATGTAAATATTGTCTGTAATATAGCAGAACAGCATAACCTAAAATCAAGGACAAGCTGTAGAGTGGGCAATGTGGATAAAATACTTAATCCTTTATTGAAATATTTTTATTTTGCAGTTTCAGTGTATATCATGATATTGTAAATTTCTCAACTGAGCAACTCCTTGACAAATTTAAATCACGTCACAGTTTGTGCTGTAAACTGGACAGATGGTCAGATATTTATCATTGTATTTGCATCAGTGTAGGTTTGGTAGCTGTCAATTGATGAGCATACTTGTCTAAACAAGTTTGATACATAGGTCTTGACATGCTTTTTCTGAGGCTTTCAGCCATGTCACATGCTCTTCATCAGTGGATGGAGTTTGCCCAGTTGTCATGAAGATTACTTTTGAAGATTAATAGCTGTTATGATTTTTGGTACCTCTCCTCTGCTTGGACCTGGGGTTTGACAAACAACCCCACACTGCGTGATGTGGTTGAAAGCTCCAGAATGGCGTGAATGAACCCTGAGTAGGGATTCATTTGTCAAACTTGATGACAACTTGATGCTTTGACGCTTGTCTCACAGTAAAGGTTTTGCATAATGTCCAGGTTACATGATGCTAAAGGGTCAGTTCATCTATATTACAAAGAATCATGTGTTTTTCCTTCTTAGTCTTGTGGTACAGTATCTTGCACCATGCAGACAGTTTTGGTTTCATGTGCAAAGCTTTTAAGGTATGTCCCAAAGTATTGTGGTGGCACCCAATACAAAGGAAACCCAGATGATGTGCTCACAGCATCAAAAAATAACATTTAACAAATTCAACAGCATCATCTCTTTCCAAGAACTGTCTCTGTTACTCTGGATAATCCACACACTGTGAAACTTTTAAGAGAGAATATTTTTTACAGATGAATTAGTCTCTATGAAAATGGAAAGACAGAGCATAACCAGGACATTGTTTCTAAAATGACTCAGTGTGTAATGCACAGTAGTACCCTGGTTGTGGTTAGGTTTTTGGAGTATTCTGCCTGTGTTTTGTCCATGTAAAAACCATATGCTGTTGTCAAACGTCAGGATAAACATGTGTCTGCATTTCAAGAAACTGAAACTACTACTTTAGGTAGATAGAAACTGGGATACAGGGTGTCCTGGTGGCCCCATTTTATGCCAAGTCTCCCTCGACTACTGTCAAATAAAAATGCCCCAAAAACATTTTTATTGTCGTACTGGTCTTCCATTACTGCAGATAGGATGGAGAGGCTAAACCCAGCAGAGTCCACACAGTCAGAGACCAAACTGAGTTTATCCTCAGCTGCTCAGGTAACCCAGTGGGTAAACAAATGACACTGATTTGTGATGACATGAGATTTGCTGGATTTGGAGGAGACAAAGACACACCTGCACCACTGCAGACATTCAGAAAGTATTATTAGAATCATATATTCAGAGATCTGAATAAGGAGGTTTCTCTGTTCCATGTGAACATCATGTCCTGAATATGACATTCTTCTCACCCCTGTTGAATCGGGATTTCACCAAAAGTTTGAGAGTTTGACATCTTAAAAGATTGAAAAACTGAGACTATGAGCAGTGAGTGAGAGTTTTTTTGTTTTGTTTTCTTGTCATTTGGTTGAATTGATGCTTTAACTTAAAACCAGTACTTTAGTAAGAAAAATCAGATACGTGACATTATCTGCATGTCCTTACTGCTCTTAAGGTTGGTGTCAAATTGACACCACCAACACCCACCCTGCATTTGTTGCTGCATTATTACTGCACCTGCTCAGCAATCTGTTCAGTAATTCTTTTGGCTCATGGACTCAGGAAAAAAATAACATCTAGATTTTCTAAAATAATCCCTCTCAGGGGTGAAGAGAAAACTGCCCAGGACAGGAGGAGCTGAAAAAAATGGACTATGTGAAGTATAGTTCTTCAAAATGCTTTCATTGCACATCACTGGTTTGTAGAGACACTGAAGATTATCTGTATGTTTGACTCAGTGACACGCGTTGAGACCACCCAGCAACAGCATCTGTTTCTGATGCTGTGTGCCTCAGTGACACAATTCTTCCCGTTCATACACCAGAACCAGGCAGATGAAGTGTGACCCATCCCTCCACACTGCTGATTTGCAGAGTTGTCTTGTGTGTGTGTGTGTGTGTGTGTGGTTAAGTGGGGGGTTATCAGCAGTGAGCCAGGAAGACCCTGAGGGAAAAAATTGCTTTTTGCTGTCTTTTTCTACTGAAAAGTAGTGCAAGTGTAGGAAAGTCTAATTATCCCCTCAGTCTCATCAGAGTTGTGCAAAATTGTGTTTTAGAGTGGTGTAGTTGCTCCAAGAATCATCCATCATCTACCAAAACATCATGTCCACCCTAAACAGAGACTGAAGTTTTATTAAAACCATTATTCTCCACCAGAGGAATCATTTTAATTCCATTTAGTGCAGCATTCCAGTATTTGTATTATATATGTAATTATAACACTCACACAGTTTAATGCTCGAGAAGGTTTTTAACATAAATATTAAGGTGCATATTTATGTTTTTCATTATGAATGTAAATGCTGCATTTGTAAGAGAATTTTGTTTTTCTTTTGTTTCTTACATCAGTTACATAGTCTTGCTTCAAAGGGAAAAAAAAGCTGTGAAATGCTCCCCACCACTATAACAAATGATCTTTATCTCTCAAGAAAAGGTCTGCAGTCTAAAAATCTGAGTACCTTTTAATTATTCAGTCTGAGATAAGTGTAAAGCCCAAATTTTTTGTTTGTTTGCTGTGTTGCCCATGGTCCTCCCAACATCCTTTTCAGTCAACAAGTAAACAACAGTATATTTGCAGTTGCAAGGAGCAGTGAATACAGTGAGTGTGGATCTTTATCTCTGTTCATGAATACTTTTCCATCAGTCTCTCTGGCTCTTTGGCTGATGACATAATCTTAGTGGCCTCTACAGAGCACTGATTGGCTCAGTCATTTTTTAAACCACAGAACCAGCCATCAGCGAGCACAACAATAGAGCTATTTAGTTGTCATGGATACAATAAAAAATTAACTCTAATGTTTTGTAAAAAGCAGTCTCAGAGAAGGGCAGCACCTATAGTATGTTTGGACAGATCATGTGTTAAAGGTACTATATGTAACAAAGTGAAGTGATCTACATGTATGCTTTTTTATTGCCAATGTGTGAACCAATTGTGAACTAATTGTGAACATATATATAACAGTGTAACTTTATTTACCTCACCATGTCAGTCTCATGTGTGTCATGTCACTGTTATAGCCAATGCTCGTGATGCTCGCTTGTGCCTGCCCACGGAGTGTGAGCACAGGTATGACCAGCAGGGTACTGACTGACTTCCTGGTCACCAGTGTCATTAAAAACAAGGGTTTTCTGGATGTTACTCATACAACCTTTAAGTATGTGAAACAGACAGTCCCTCTGAGAAGAGCTGAATTTAGCTACATTTCAGAGGGTTTCTGTATTGTAAAAACATCAATAGCCTAAGCAGACCTTAAAAGCACAGGACTTCTGTTCGGACAGAGATATTAAGTTAAAAGGAAAATCCTCTCATTGACAACCCAGCAAAACTCCAACAAGCCAAGTCTGCAGATTTGGATTTTTGTGAGAGAAGAAGAGGCTGTGAGTCAGCACTCTTGTTTCCCATCAAGGTTCATTGGTATGGACAGGAAAGTGAGTTTTGAAAGACAGAAAGCTCAGAAGCTGACCCAGTCATTGAGTTATTGGTTGTGATAACACCCTATGCTGTGAGGGCAGAGTCGAGCTCACTTATTTCTCTTTTTAACAAAGTCCCATAATGAATTTCAGATTCCTTAACATGTGAAGCTACTGAAAGAATGAAACATGAGTCTGGTGTTTTTGCTGGATGATGATTGATCTATGATCCCTTTTTATGTGTGTGTGAAGTGATTCCACATACAACTGACAACTATCACAGGAGGATATAGCTACAATATTTTCCAGTGCCTATAAACATACAGCACTGGAGAACTGTAGTGTGAAGTCTGTTAGGGTTTTGCAGAACACGTACTCTGGTCCCTCTTACGTTTTTGCAGAAGTGAAGCCCCTATTGTTAAAATCAGCGCTGTTCTGATTGTCTTTAGGGGCATTTCAATGTTTGGCATAAGATCACCATCAAACCCACAGTCAGAAAATCTGTGTAGTTTTTTATCTCTGTGTTTAAAAAAAGGTTGGGACCCAGCTTAGCTAGCTAGCTAACCCTAGAAGCCAAGGACAGTCACTTCAAAAACTCCAACACTGTCTTATTTATAGTGTTACTATAACTATTGAAATACAACCCAAGTGACAATGCACAGGGACTGTAGGCTGTTGAAAAAGCCTATTCACATCTGTTGTCAATAAATAGTTTATCTGTTTATATTACAGTCTATTTAGATTTCAAATTTGAATCACTTGAAATTACAAGATCTTTGTATATTACAAAATTGATAACCTAACATGTGAGTTCATTTTGCTAATTTTACTGCAGAAACACCTTACTCATAATTAGCCTCCCTGTGCAGCTACATTGGCTCTTGTCACAGGTTGGAGCTGATATTAGTGTTGCTGATAGAAGAGTTTAGCAGGGTTAAAAGACCAGTTACAATCATATAATGTTGCCATAGCCAGTGTTTTAGAAATACTGAGCTAATGAGGCCAGGGCCCACAAGATTTTAGATTTAGATCAGATATTCTTTATAGTTATTGGTCCAGTTAGCTTGTCTGTAAAAACCTTTACAAACATTGGGCTGTGAAGAATCCACAGTCAATTGTGGTAGGGAAATACTGAATCCTTCATTTTTTGTTTGCATATACAGAGTAGATGACCCCAGTGTCTTCAGTAGTAGCTATGGCCCTGTAAAGTTGGTTAGTAATGTAGGGGGATGTAATGGTGAGTAGTGCTGGCAGGTTGGAACAATAGCATTATTGTAAGTGTAAGAAGCATGTATATAGTAAGTGGCAGACAGATCTTTCAAGCCCAGTTTTCTGCATACACAGCAGTTATATATATTTTATTTAAAAAACCAGGGCAATAAAAAGGCTGAGTTTCTGAGTTTTTTAGGGTTAGGGTCACCTACATTGTGTTAGACACTGTGGGGTTTGCCCACTCTGCACATCAGTAGGAAGGGAGGCTAATTTTATTTGGGATATTACATGAGAGTGTCCACCACCACAGTATAATAAACATCACACACACCAATATGCCTCAAAATTCTGTCAAATCTGTACTATCTCTGCAACTGTGCCACAATTCACAAAAAGAGCCTAAAAAGTACAGTATGTTTATCTGCATAGAATTCAATGAACTGAGATTCAGAATCACTTAGATTAAAGGCTTCTCATTGGAAACCAGATCAGTATTTATGTCATTCATATCCATCATCTAACAAGTAGAAAACACTGAATGAATCAGGTTTGGATCTGAAGTTTCACACCTTCCACAGGTAGACGGAAAAGTAGCAGCTATAATGGCTAATGGCACATACACACACAAGCACGCACGCACGCACGCACACACACACATGTAATCAAAGGTTTCAGCCTTACACCTGACCTGAAGGAGTAAAGCTGGGATGAAGGGATGAAAGGTGAACAGCGAGCCATTTGAGGTCGAGAGATACAGACAAAGAAAAGAGCGAGGGAGAGTGAGCCGGGTTATTGCTGCAGGTATCAGAGTAAAAGCAGCAGATCTCACAGCAGATCCGATAGATGTTTACTCCTTCAGGCGAAACACAAACTCTGGCTTTCTGCTGCTCACTCTTCATTTTCAGCCACAGTTTTTGCCTTCAGAAGATTCTTGTTTTGTTTCTCAATCTGGAGCTGACTTGTGGTCTTTCTTTTGTGTTTCTGTCTTTGCTCTTCTTTGCTTCATCTTATATAAACCTGTCATCATCATCCACTGGCTCGTCCATCCTCTTTTCCCTGCATGCATGTACCATCAATAAGCACTTTCTGTACATAAATGTAGGGGAGCTATTTTGGAGGGTTTGAATAAACGGAGGTGAAATTAGATGGCTCAAACACCATGTCTGTTTTGTCCATCCAGTAAAAGAGATGTAGAATTACATGTGTTTAGCTGGCACAGGAAATTTGTAATGAGCACTTGCTCACTACATTGATGAATCATAAAGAATAGTTTCATTTTATTAAAAAAAAAAAATCTCCCAAAACAGCTGGTGAGTAGTCTTTACCAAACATTCCTCCAAGTTGTGCATTTGAGGGGGACTTTCAGCAGTGGATTAATCCACATTTTGTGTATTAATCGCTTGTGCAAATAAATAGGCAGTAGGATGGTGCTCTTGTTAGTAGTATGGAGAATGAAGTCACAGTTTTAGGGGGAAAACACAATGGTATAAAAAAGAGCAACATTGTCTGATTTTTTTTTATTATATGCATAGTAAATTAAAACAAATATATAAATATATAATGGGCATGGCTAAGTCTAAATAAATCTAGAACATTATACTGCATCATTATACGGCATTCTTGTGTGCCAGCCATTACAGGATGCATTATCTTTAGTTCTGTTGAAACTGAGAACCTTAGAAAATGGGCTTTAACTCCACACTCAGTTTGTATAATTACCATTAAATGAAATAAACATTTTCTGAAAAATTAAAAAACCAAAAGTCAGAGAAAACATTTAGAGGTTTAGAGATTGCAGGACTGAAGTATTTGTGTCTTGTAGTGACAATGAAATACAGTCTGTTGAAGTTCTGAAATGCTGAGGTCTGTTATGTAACAGTCACTCAGTGGATTTAATTATCCACTTTAATATGTGTATGTCCCTCTGCAGCTCCAGTCAGACCAGGACCATGGCAATGGCTTAGTCAAATATGTTCTGTCTGGCGAGGGGGCCGGCACCATCTTTGTCATCGACGAGAATAATGGCGACCTGCACGCCACCCGCCGTCTGGATCGTGAGGAAAAGGCTTTTTATATCCTCAGAGCCACAGTGGTCAACAAACGGACGGGTCAAAAGCTGGAGCCGGAGACCGAGTTCACTGTCAAACTCCACGACATCAACGATAATGAGCCTCAGTTCAGCAAAGAGCTTTACACTGGCAGCGTACCTGAGAGGTCTCTTATTGGTAAGGGCTCCTGGACTTTTTCATCACGCAGGAAGTGGAGTGGAGTGATTTTACTTCTAATTGTGAAATAATGTGTCATTTTATAAAAATGGATCCATCATGGGGATAACCCAGATCTTGTAAAATAATCATGTAAATGTGCATCTCTCAGGTACATCAGTCATCCAGGTGACAGCTACAGATGCTGATGACAGTATGTATGGGAACAGTGCCAAACTGGTCTACAGCATCAGCCAGGGACACCCATACTTCTCTGTGGACCCAAACACAGGTATGCCAGAATCATCCTTTAAATCCAGTCCCCTGTGTTATAGGTAATGTTGTAATGTTATATACATTCTATATTTGGTAATTATCAAAACATCTCGGCAACAGATATTCATGCAGCTAAGCAGCGGTATTAAGTCTTGTGAATGTGGGAATGTTTTAATTCTTTATATAATCCAAATCATTAATCACAAAATATACTTTGTAAAATATTTTTTAAAAGTGAATTTGCTTAGATATAAACAAATATATATATAAACATATAAACATACATAGATATGTTGAGGGTATCGTTTAAAGTTTTACAGTACTTGCTCCAGTAAATGGTACTAAAGGAATTACTTTTTATTGTAAGCTTTGAGGAATATACATACTGTATGTCTCTACCAGTAACAATTAGTAACATCTGACATTTTGGGAAATGACAGTCCTTTAAGTGAGTCTCTGGCCTAAGCTATGCTAAACATGCCACAAACCTATCTCTGTTATGGACACACAAAGATGAAACTGATCTGAATCTGAATAAGACAGGAAATTAATTAAATTAAAAGGATGCTATCAGGCTGTTCCTTTACCTGTGTATAACCGAAGCAGACTTCTTTGCCACTCCAAACTCCAAAACTCCAACCACAACCTACATTAAGCAGGAGCTACAATAACTATGAAAACAACATAAAAGGTGAATTACTAACAAATACTGTGCCTCATTTACAGTTCAGCCAGCCTCATTTACAGTTGCTGACTTTAAATTCCCTTACTACTACCACTTTTTCATCTCACTCCACTACATTCATTTCATCAGGTTCAATTTATCCTCCATGGAGGCTATTTTCCACCAGTATCTATACCAACAGCAGAATTTCATTTGGGTGAACAGTGTGAAGCAGGTAGCAGGGATAGGATGCTCTGCTTTGTTGTAGCTCCCTGTCTCATTTTAAGTCAATACATCTGTTTTTCTTCTGCTTGAAAAGCTGGAAAAATACTAGTAATGAAAAGTAAATACACCGTCAGTGTACCTTCACCCTGCACATTTATGTTCAGACTACACTGAAAAAAGAAAGAGGAAAGAGGAAATGGGTTTGTTGTAATGTGTGCTATCATACGATAAAAACACAGTTCAGCCTTTCGCTGATCTTATGTACTTTCTCTGTAAAGAAAAGTCAGCCATCCATTTAGATAATCGGCACAGTAATCTCTCTCTCTCTCTCTGCTCATCTGTTTGTTTCTAACAAATAGAGGAGTCAGGGCCATGGTCAGATTACTGCTGGCTGTGGATTAAGCAGCAATGATAGACCATGTTGTGTGATGAAGAAAGTGGAATGTGAACGAGAACAAAAATCTTGAAGCAAACAGCATATTTGTGGCTCAAGGAAGAATGTCACTTCAGAAATAGTTTAACTGAACATACATACATACACTTGGTGAGCAGCAAGTTGGGGATCTATTTACAGTTCTACCAAACAAACTCGCATTCTTTTAAGAAAGTAGTCAGCCAATAATAATTACAACCATACTTTTATTTAATGCTGCACACAGCATGAGTAGTTTTACAGCAGGGCACAGGCAAGTTGGTTACCTTGCTGAGGAGTTGGAAATGTGCAGCCTGTGGCCTGCAGTTCCCCTGGCTCCTCCATTTCTCATAAACATATTTAAAACTGATCCACTGACAGAAAAAGGCAGAACATGACTGTCATGTTGTGTAGGCAAATTTCTGATGAACATGAATGTTTACTGCAGTGATACATTGCTTTTCCTCTCACTTCTTCACTATAAAAGCCACTTAATGTTTTGCCAGTTTAGCACTTATTGTTAGGCTGCAGCAGTAGAAAATGTGAGGTGAGGCTGCTTTCAATTAGATAAAATTACACTGTCTTACTTGCATGTATCATTTTCTCTTAATCCCTCTGTGTGTGTGAAGGCAATCTGAATATAGCACGGCAACGGTGGACCATAAATAGTATATGAATATGAATATTTATCAGAAAGATGTATACTGAATATGTGAACAGGAAAAATGTTTTAATTTAGTTTAGTTTAATTTAGTTTTTTGGGAAAAACCATGCAAATTCTACAAACAGTCAGAAGTCATCCAAAATTAATTTACCCACCAGATGAAAAGCAGCCCGGAACATAATTTTGATAAAGCAGCAAATTGTCATTTCTGTGTTTATATTTCTGAATGGGATAAACAAACTGCATACAGTGTGTTAATTGGAGAGATTTAGAGGTGTTTAGAGGTGGACACTGCCAACTTCAGCATGTTTCCTAGCATGTCCTAACTACTTAATTCAGAGGTTAATTTAAATTCACTTCTGTCATAGCTGTACCTGCTTTTGTCGGCAGAGCATGTGTAACAAGCTGTGTATTGATTGGAAAAACATATCAGTATAACAGAGGGAAGCTTCTCTCAACCACCCACAAAAGAAATAAGAGCAACATACACCTGTTCTGGTAGAGAAAGTCATCTTAATCTCACTGTAAGAAACATTTTAATTGGAAACAGCAACTCCTGTGATTGTTCCTGGAGCTTATGAGATTTAGCATGATGTATGATTCTGGTAAAAGAGGCCTGAAGATAAAAGCAAAGTATTGTGAAAAGAGAAAAGGAAGAGAAAAACAAAATAATGTGTGTTATTTTTGTTCAGGTGTGATCCGAACAGCCCTGGGTCCTGACGACATGGACCGGGAGCAGAGGGAGCACTACCAGGTGGTGATCGAAGCTAAAGATATGGCCGGACAGAGAGGAGGGCTCACAGGGACCACAGTGGTTAACATCACTCTCACTGACGTCAACGACAACCCTCCCCACTTCACTCAGAGTAAGTCAACAGCACTGAAGGAGGACAGATTGCATCCAAATGATGAAACACTGAGTCTCACACACACACACACACACACACACTAATTATGGAATTTAGAAGCAACAAAAGTTATGTTTTTCTATACCTTGTTAAATATGAATTATTTTTACCACAAAAAAAACATGCATTTCTAGTAAAGTGTCTGAGAGATTGTTTCAGTTAACCTTTAACATCTACTGTAGACTTTAAATTGAACAACACGTGGCTGTAAAAGGAACAGAATGTGGAAACACAAGTCAAAGAATGAATGAAATGTCACAGAGTTTATATCCACAAATCAAATTTCCCCTGAGGAATCAATAAGGTGTTGCATTCAAATGGCAGCACAGGCAGCATTATATTAAAAATGAGCACCAGAGGCAAAGTCACAGAAACACCTTTAACACAGAACAGGCCACCTCTGAAAACATTAGATATTTTACCATTTAATGAGAAAAATATGATTTAATGGGTTTCACAAGAGCAGCACAATGTGTTGAGCCATTGTGTGCAACTCTTGGCTTGTGAGTGAGGAGGGAGACAGCTAGTTTTATCCACATATAGAGAATGTGTTATTTACTCATTACTTATGTAATTGGAGCAAACATTGTTAAGATAATAGTGCATGAGGGAGTTTCTCTTTGCTGATTTCACTGGCAGCTGAAGAGTGTTTTAAGTCACGTTAGTTCAAGTTGAAATGGAATGAGCTACTTTGCTGTCATTTTAAACTCACTGAACGGTCCACTGCAAATCTCAGATGCTGAAGTTTGTCTTAAAACTCCCCATAAAACTAATCATCCCTTAAGTTTTTATTGAGAACTGTTTGCAAGGAAAGTTTTGCATTTTGCCTGTATATAAACATGCAGGGGTAAAGGTTAGATGCTTTCAGACAGTGAGCAGTTGAACAGTCAGCAGCAGCAGCAAGGAGAGAGAATGCAGCTACTATTTGTCAGTTAATAATGTTTTAATGTGAATATGTTTTTTAAATGCAGTATATTAATCATGTTATATTGCTAACTTCTTCCTATATTTTAGCTGTAGACTGCGCTATTTGGCTATATGATGCGAGCCAAAGGCAAGGCACAGGCTGATGCATTTGAATAAAATAGTTGTCAAGGGGATCGAAGGTGCTCTTGGGTGGGAATAGCTGTTGAGGCCAACATGGTCAGGGTTAGGAAGTGAGGATGAGTGGTTGGGGTTAGGATAACCTGTTAGGTGGTTAGGTGAGCATGATCCAGAGGTGTTCCAGCAGTGAGAAGGTCAAATAGGTAAAGACACTGACGTATTCAAGAAACTGACCGTTTTCCTGATGTGTAGCTGCTTGGTAAGCTGATTTAAATGGTGAATCACAATATGTCATGCAAGAAAAACATAAACACAACATTCATCATGAACCGGAAGTTTCTGCCTGCCGCTGTCTTTTTTCTATTCACAGTGACTGCTCACAGCATTGTTACATATCAGTAAATCATTCTGCTCACACATCAGAAACTGCTATACTACAGACATAGCAGTGGACTTAATGAAGTTTCTAACTAACTCTGTAATTCCTGTCCATCACAGCAGGAACAGCATTCACCCCCAGCATATTGATCCATTCAAAGTCCAGCCCTTACTGCTGGAGAAATCAAACACCTCCTCTCTGGAAAATAATTTCACCAGCTGTGTGTGTCTTTCCAGGGGAATTAGACCAAGGAACATTAATTCTTCCTGAAAGCCTTCCTAATTAATTAAACTTAATTAATCTGTAATCACAGGAACAGTCTCACTGTAAACAAGTGGGCTTTGTACCAAGAAGCCCAAACTCTCTTAAGACCTCTGCTGTAGTGTAGTAGCTAGAGACAGGCACTGCCTAATATGCTCTCCAAATCTAGCTTAGATTATATATATATATATAAGATTATATCTTAAACTGCTGCAGCTGAAGGCTGCACCTCATGGGTATCTTCATTAATCTGTGTTTAATCTGTAGGTTATGGTTCAGAATAATCAGCCCATCAGTTAATCTAAAAGATGTCAGGACATAGTTAGAAATGCTATCAAGTTCAAAGTAACAAAAAGTTCAGTCCAAAAATTCCAGTCAGTCCAAACCTCAAAGATCTAGTTTACAGTGATGCAACACAAAGAAAAGCAGCAGATCCTCACATTTGAGGAGCTGGAATGAGTAAATGTTTGAAATTCTTCTGTTTAACACTAAATTACTTGCCTCCTAACATAAACTTTTTTTTAGAGTTCGGAAGACATGAACAATGGCATCAAGCCAGCATGGCCACCTCCAGTCCTGAGTTCATGCTTTATAGGGTCAGCAGGGGCAGCTTGTATTACATTTCCAGTTGGTTAGGCACATTCCAAAAGGATGTTTAAACTCCAAGCTGTGGAGGACAGGGTACTGTGACCTTTAATACCCTGTAACACTGCATTTTACATTTCTGTGAATGCAACTTGATACCTTTCATAAGTCTATCTAGTATATTTCTAATGCAGGCTTTCTGTTTAACATCAGGTGAGACATCCCTGACCACAAATCATCAGGGTGTTGTCTTTCAGATTTTCCCTGACCACAAGACATTAGACAAGTGTTTTCAAAGGCAGTCATACTCCTCATGACTAATACACTGACCTTGATGTGTAGAACTGATTAAGTGTCTCTTTAAGGTGACATGTAAAGTGTATTAACAATCAAATGACTGTGCCGTTTTTCCCTCACCTGTGAGAGAGTGACTTTTCCTGAGGAGACTAGAGAGAGAGCTTCGGCGATGGAAAAAAACCAAATCATTTGAATACTAATTCTGGCACTGATTTCCATGGCAACAGATCAATGATGGTCAGTGCTAGTACATAAATAAATAAATGCATTTATGGATCCAGAATATTTAATTGATTGAAACTTGTGAGAGAGTGAGAGCAGATTTGCCTGTCCAATTTTGCCATCTAATGTTCATGACAGGAACTTAATATGTAAGTCTTCCTAAATGTGAGATCAATTGTTGAGTGAATATACCAAAGCTCAATTCCATGATATGAGCAACAGCTACTCCAGTAATGCATATATATATATATATATAGATATAATGCTGAACAGAAAGCAGATGTAGCCGATTGTGTCATAGCAGTTTTTCCTAAACAATCTTCAAAGGGGCATTTCACCAAAATGTGTACCTGCTTTTCCTCCTGTTACAGACAACCATGCAGATTGATTTGGATTTGGTTGGTTTGGTTGCTCTGAATAATCCAGACCACAGACTAACATGTTTCAGTGAAACTGTGTAAATGTAGTGAGTGTCTCTGGAAAAAGATGTTGAGGATGAATTTAGTAAATGTCACTGTTCTCTGACAAGATCAGAGCAAAGCAGGGAGTTGCCTTCAGGGCCTCAAACTGTCAGGAGTCACAAAAGCTCAGTGTGTGGAATGTTTGGGAAAATGGTCTACTAAAGAACAATATAACCTGAAGCGACAAGGACCTTAACACCTGCTCTGCATATTTAATACCTTTATTATTTCACGTGATATTATTCAGTTGATGTGGTGCATTAAAAAAATAATTATGTATCTTGATCACATGTAAATCAAATTACCACATTTTGTAACAGAAAATTATCATGATCTTCATCAGCAATTGGAGTTTGTTCCAACAGTCATGGAATTTCAGATGTTCAAAGTTGTACTGATGATATCATGTGATTTGAGAGAAAGCTCCACAACACCTACTATCAGTTGATCTCAGCTGCTGTTTCCAATGTTAAGAAAGAACATTTGACCTCAGCATTTTAATCCAACAATCCCAAGATGTCTTACTCATAACATGTTGCATTGTTGTTACCTTTACTCAGCAGCACAGAAGTTACATCTGTCAGAACTAGTTTGTGTGATAATCTCACTTCAGTAGAAGCAGTGTAACAGTTGAAGTTTGAACGGAGCAACAGCTGGTGCAGATATGATAGCTTTTCATCAAGAGGCTGTACCAGCATGTGGTCAAGTGTGTGTGTGTGTGTGTGTGTGTGTGTGTGTGTGTGTGTGTGTGTGTGTGTGTGTGTGTCTGTGTGTCTATCAGCAGTGTTTCAGTATCCGTAGTAGTGTAAGAGAAGTGAGTAAATTGCTGTTCCTCCATCACATCGTTCTCTTGTCTAATCCCCATGAATTGACACGAAGGCAGAACTTCCTTCCCTTCGTCCCCTGGATCGCTGCGTCCTGTGCTCATTCATTCTCTAATTGTTTTTCCCTCTCCCTCTTTATCTCTGCCTTGGTCAATCACAGTCACTATATCAGAGTGTCAGTATCTCCCTCCTCCTCTCCGCCCAGCATTAGCACCCATTCACCCACTGATTCCTTCTCCAGTGCAGGGTGCAAACGAGATCATCCTTGAATCTGCTGAACAGATTGCATGTGGCATTATCATTCTGTTTAAGTCACCACATACACACACACACACATACACATACTTTTTCTGTCAATATAAGGAGCATCCATTGATTACTAATATGTGAGACTGTCCCTCAGTCAAAAGGTCAGACACTGGTTCTTACAAAGGTAGAACACACACACAGTCATACACACTCTTTGGTCCACGCATGTCAGTTCATTTCACTTCACACCACGACTACAATCAGCGTTGTCGGTGTCGGAGCCAAGGGGCAACACAATCTCCAATCAGCCAGAAAGAAAACTGAGTGGAGATGAATTCTGCTTCTTCTTTCTTTACCTCTGGGCTCCTCAGGTTTCACCAGCCTCCCACTTGTTTGTCTTAGTATTTTGCTGAGACATAGGTAAATAAATAGACTACCAAAGGTATTGGGATAGTAAAGTAAAATTGCTTTTGTGGTAACATTGTTTCAGTATTGGCATGTATATTTACAAGGTCTAAATATGCCACCCACTGATCTTTGATGGACACGTCACTGAAGGATAGTGTCACACAGGCCGCAACCTATAGACTGTGTATGACTGTAGATATTATAATACTTTTTTACTTACTTGCCTTTCACTGGACAGTCAGCTGAGCAGCTAGCCTGATTCAGATACACATATATACATGTCTTATGAAGGCTATGAAATGAGCCTTTGTTAAATAAGAGAGTTGATGTTGGCAACTGCAGTGTGTTTCACCCTCCCCTGATAATATAGTATGTGTGTACTATATATAAAATGAGCACATCCTTTATCTCTTTCTCTGTCTTTGGCTACACACATAGAGAGAAACACACATAAATATACCAAAACAATGGCAGATTGAGTACTGTTTAGCTGCCAGAGTGTATGACACCTACTGTGTCTCAGAAGCATATAATTACTCACTCAACTGGTTTATACACACCACTAGATCTCTGAGATGGAACGTATGTGCACACACACACACACACACACACCTTGAGTAAAGGAGGTATCCTGATATGAAACTGCCTCAGGTTCATATAGCACAGTGACATGTCATTTGCATTCATTTAGGTGTGTTTGTGTGCTTGGTCTCCATTCAGTGGCTCAGAGGAGCTGCCTTTTTTAATACAGGCAGAGGCTGTTTTTGTTTCACAACGAAGGGGGAAAGAGGAAGAAAATCTTAATAATGGGCCAGCTCTTCTCAGCAACAAACTGATGGTAAAAGACAGTGTTAGCACTTATTCCAGAGAACAAAAGGATACATCTCACTCACGAAAACTACATTAAAATGCTTTTTTTAATGATTGTCAGCAGTCTGGCAGAGAGACATTGTTCCAGCGGCTGGCTTCCATCAGCATTTACACTACTTTTTTTGGACTGAGGATGCTTCTTTTGTTCTTGCTGTCTACCTGTCTAACCTTCTTTATAAAGTTCTAAGACAACAGAACGATGTTTCTCCGTTCAGCATTTATGCTGTCATATGATTTTCTTCAAGGAGAGACAAACTTTCTCAATGTCTTTGTTTGAGTTTATGTGGCATATCCATTCTCTGTCACTGGTGTTAACCCTAACATTGCCAGACTGAACCTGTTCTGTGTCTAACTCTCACCATGTGAAAAGATAGATCGATAGGGTTCTTGATCAGTACCAGTCATTGTCTACTTAATGACTCAGGTGGTGATGTTCTGGCTTTCATGTTAAACCAGGTTTATTTGTGGCAGCTCATAACTCCAGTAACAGTATGAAAGGGTCTCACAGGGCCACATTAGACAAGAAAGGCAAACATCTGCCTGGACAACCTCCTAAGAAAACCCTAAAGGGAAAAATCAAACAAACCTTGAGAGGGATTATATGAGACAAAACCCCTTTCAAGGCTTAAAGTGCAGCAATAAGCAAATGACAAGGTAGTGGATTATTGACACAATAAGATATTGTAATACAGCAGAAATATGAAATATAAAAATGCAATTACTTAAGTCTCGGGAGAGGGAAAGACTGCAATGAAGCCACACCACAACAGCAGGAGTATGTCTAAAGGAAGATACCAACTGTGGTCACTGCATATAGATGTTTTCTCATCAGCTTTTGTCACACATATAGATTACTTTCTGAAAGTATACCATACTTTTGTCCCTTGATCAAGACCAGTGTAATAAGATAAGATAAGATAATCCTCTATTAGTCCCACAGCAGTTAAATTTCCATTGATACACTGCATCAGGGACTGAAAAAGATAGAAAAAGGCCATAAATATGAGTAAAATACCAGACAAGCAAGATAATATTAATATATATAAACATAAGAACAGTATAGACAGGACAATATTCGTGTTATATTGTGCCTCTCCAACAGCACTACACAAGCATCTTAATATACTCTTGCCATCAGAGTATTACTTGAACTGTTTCATCAGCACAAATAAGAGCCCAGAATTTTTATGGCAAACACTAAAGTAACAATCTGTCGGATTTTGAAAAGTCTTCACTTTAGCGCCATCTAGTGATAGGGTCAGTTAGTAGTACTGTGGTCGACAGTCATGCATGCTGTAAAAACTAATGCCACCGTAATGATTTGAAATATTTTCTAGTCAAATTAAGTAACATTTAAAGAGAACCTCAGTAAAATGCTGCAGAAAAATGAGAAATTAAAGCACAGCAACAGTCCAACACAGACTTTTATCTTAGACAATTATATATATATATATATATAATATATATATATATATATATATATATATATATATATATATAATATATATGTATGTATGTAATATATAGAATATATATATATTATATATATATATATATATATGTGTGTGTGTGTGTGTGTGTGTGTATGTATGTATATATATATATATATATCTCCCCTGATAATATGTGTGTACTATAAATATGAGCACATCCTGCTCGGGTGCCTCCTAACATAAACTGCTGATGAGTATTTTTTTTAAAGGTATACATTAGATATTACTAAAACTATCTGATATGGTTGAATGGATTTCCCATTAAGATGGTGTAGATAGTGCTCCTTCCCCCACTCCTAAACATGAAGTGTATAAGTCGACTAACAGAATGTAATTTTCCAAATTAGACTGAGGGCTTGCTAACCAAATCAGAGGCCACATAATATGAATATAATTCACACACGCCACACTGAATTTAATACCCAAAGCTGTAATGAGGAACATCTGTTTGATTGTGGTCTATCACTTGTTTTGTCTTAATGCAGTCCTGCACATTTAATGAGGAAAAAAAA